>NC_048585.1:3535617-3610617 GCF_013265735.2 Oncorhynchus mykiss
AGAACCACCTTATTCCCTACGTAGTACACTACAGTTGACCAGAACCACCTTATTCCCTACGTAGTGCACTACTGTTGACCAGAGGCTCATCCATCAACACAGCTGTAACTAGAGCCAGATCGTGTTGGGGATTGCAAGGTTCTGTAGTTGTGAAGCTCAGCAAAACCTGACATGATAAAATACCCTAGAACACGCGAGGCTGTCCTGGATAGGCCTGCATGGATTTACATGTCAGATGAAATGGGTTCGGTTAAGGTCTATCTATGCAGGTGATAAACCCTCTCAACAGTCAACTTCGTGCTGCAATAATACTCTCTACTTTTTTTTATCCAATGCCCCAGTGTGAACTGCACTATATAAACAAAAGTATGTGAACGCCCCTTCAAATTAGAGGATTTGTCTAATTCAGCCACACCTGCTGCTGACAGGTGTACAAAATCGAGCACACAGCCATGCAATCTCCCGTAGACAAACATTGGCAGTAGAATGGCCTCGCTGAAGAGCTCATTTGACTTTCAACGTGGCACCGTGATAACATGCCACCTTTCCAACAAGTCAGTTTGTCAAATTTCCGTCCTGCTAGAGCTGCCCCCCGGTCAACTGTAAGTGCTGTTATTGTGAAGTGGAAACGTCGAGGAGCAACAACGGCTCAGCAGTGAAGTGGTAGGCCGCACAAGCTCGGGTTCGCCGAGGGCTGAAGCACGTAGCGCGTAAAAATCATCTGCCAACTGTTTGGTGTTTGAGGAGTTTGGTGGAGGAGGAATAATGATCTGGGGCTGTTTTTCATGGTTTCGGCCCCTTAGTTCCAGTGAAGTGAAATCTTAACGCTACAGCATACAATGAATGACATTCTAATCTAGATGATTCTGTCCTTCCAACTTTGTGGCAACAGTTTGGGGAAGGCTCTTTCCTGTTTCAGTATGACAATACCCCAGTGCACAAAACAAGGTCCATACAAAAAATGGTTTGTGGAAGAACTTGACTGGCCTGACCTCAACCCCATCGAACACCTTTGGGATGAATTAAAACACAGACTGCGAGCCAGGCCTAATCAACCCAACATCAGTGCCTGACCTCACTAATGCTCTTGTTGCAGAATGAAAGCAAGTCCCCACAGCAATGTTCCAACATCTAGTGGAAAACCTTCCCAGAAGAGGGATTCCTCGTGATTTTGGAATGAGATGTTGGACGAGCAGGTGTCCACATTCTGTTGGGTCATGTAGTGTATAAACGAAAGCAACTTCCAAATGCGAATTGAACTGAGGAGAGTTGAAAGTTTTCAACTGAAGAGTCTCTCTCTGGACCTAAATGCTGCCGTTCCATATGGTCACCGTACCATGTCGTGAGACCACTGAGACCAGAGGCCATTTCAGAAACGACGAGTCATGATTCATTTCAACTTGTGTGGGGACAGTTGGTCAACTCCCTTGAATCAGGACAGGCCTGCTATTGCCACCCGGTGGCTGGATGATAATACTACAACTAGGACCTGCTTGAAATGCATGACAAACATAAACATGCTATTTATTGTTATTAAACCAAACCAACAGAAACAAACAGGTGGTCCTCACCCTGACTGCCTTCGCCAGCAGAGCTACAGACCAGAGTTACAGACCAGAGCTACAGACCAGAGCTACAGACCAGAGCTACAGACCAGAGTTACAGACCAGAGCTACAGACCAGAGTTACAGACCAGAGCTACAGACCAGAGTTACAGACCAGAGTTACAGACCAGAGATACAGACCAGAGTTACAGACCAGAGTTACAGACCAGAGTTACAGACCAGAGTTACAGAGCAGAGCTACAGACCAGAGTTACATACCAGATCTACAGACCAGAGTGACAGAGCAGAGTTACAGACCAGAGTTACAGAGCAGAGCTACAGACCAGAGCAACAGACCAGAGTTACAGACCAGAGTTAGAGACCAGAGCTACAGACCAGAGTTACAGACCAGAGTTACAGACCAGAGATACAGACCAGAGATACAGACCAGAGTTACAGACCAGAGCTACAGACCAGAGTTACAGAGCAGAGCTACAGACCAGAGTTACAGACCAGATCTACAGACCAGAGTTACAGACCAGAGTTACAGACCAGAGTTACAGACCAGAGTTACAGACCAGAGCTACAGATCAGAGTTACAGAGCAGAGTTACAGACCAGAGATACAGAGCAGAGCTACAGACCAGAGTTACAGACCAGAGTTACAAACCAGAGTTACAGACCAGATCTACAGACCAGAGTTACAGAGCAGAGCTACAGACCAGAGTTACAGACCAGAGATACAGACCAGAGTTACAGACCAGAGCTACAGACCAGAGTTACAGAGCAGAGCTACAGACCAGAGTTACAGACCAGATCTACAGACCAGAGCTACAGACCAGAGTTACAGACCAGAGTTACAGACCAGATCTACAGACCAGAGCTACAGACCAGAGTTACAGACCAGAGTTACAGACCAGAGTTACAGACCAGAGTTACAGATGAGAGCTACAGACCAGAGTTACAGACCAGAGTTACAGACCAGAGATACAGACCAGAGATACAGAGCAGAGTTACAGACCAGAGCTACAGACCAGAGTTACAGAGCAGAGCTACAGACCAGAGTTACAGACCAGATCTACAGACCAGAGCTACAGACCAGAGTTACAGACCAGAGTTACAAACCAGAGTTACAGACCAGATCTACAGACCAGAGTTACAGAGCAGAGCTACAGACCAGAGTTACAGACCAGAGATACAGACCAGAGTTACAGACCAGAGCTACAGACCAGAGTTACAGAGCAGAGCTACAGACCAGAGTTACAGACCAGATCTACAGACCAGAGCTACAGACCAGAGTTACAGACCAGAGTTACAGACCAGATCTACAGACCAGAGCTACAGACCAGAGTTACAGACCAGACCATGGCCCTATTCTCCTGTAGAGTAGACAACCCCTGGGCTATGGCCTTATTCTCCTGTAGAGTAGTCAACCCCTGGGCTATGGCCCTATTCTCCTGTAGAGTAGACAACCCCTGGGCTATGGCCCTATTCTCCTGTAGAGTAGTCAACCCCTGGGCTATGGCCCTATTCTCCTGTAGAGTAGACAACCCCTGGGCTATGGCCCTATTCTCCTGTAGAGTAGTCAACCCCTGGGCTATGGCCCTATTCTCCTGTAGAGTAGTCAACCCCTGGGCTATGGCCCTATTCTCCTGTAGAGTAGTCAACCCCTGGGCTATGGCCCTATTCTCCTGTAGAGTAGTCAACCCCTGGGCTATGGCCCTATTCTCCTGTAGAATAGTCAACCCCTGGGCTATGGCTGTATGAGGGGTGTTGTGCTGCATGAGGCGTGTTGTGCTGCATGAGGCGTGTTTCACTGCATGAGGCGTGTTGTGCTGCATGAGGCGTGTTGTGCTGCATGAGGCGTGTTGTGCTGCATGAGGCGTGTTGTGCTGCATGAGGCATGTTGTGTTGCATGAGGCGTGTTGTGCTGCATGAGGCGTGTCTCTCTGCATGAGGCGTGTTGTACTGCATGAGGCGTGTCTCGCTGCATGAGGCGTGTTGTGCTGCATGAGGCGTGTCTCGCTGCATGAGGCGTGTTGTACTGCATGAGGCGTGTTGTACTGCATGAGGCGTGTTGTACTGCATGAGGCGTGTCTCGCTGCATGAGGCGTGTTGTACTGCATGAGGCGTGTTGTACTGCATGAGGCGTGTTGTGCTGCATGAGGCGTGTTGTACTGCATGAGGCGTGTTGTGCTGCATGAGGCGTGTTGTGCTGCATGAGGCGTGTCTCGCTGCATGAGGCGTGTTGTACTGCATGAGGCGTGTTGTCCTGCATTGTCCTGCATGAGGCGTGTTGTACTGCATGAGGCGTGTTGTCCTGCATTGTCCTGCATGAGGCGTGTTTGTATGTTCAGCCATTTCAAATAGTTATTCACAGGGGAAATGAGTCCCAGGCAGGCAGCATCAGTGTTGGTGGATGCTGATTTAGTCATGTAATATTCTGTCTCTGTACTGACATGTCAATCAACAGATATGCTACCGAACAGCAGTTACAACTGGCTCAAAAACACACACACACACACACACAGACACACACACACACACACACAGACACACACACACACACACACACACACACACACACACACACACACAGACACAGACACACACACACACACACACACACAAATACACACCCTCTCTCTATATCTCTCTATCTTTCTTTCTCTCTCTCTCTCTCTCTCTCTCTTTCTCTCACATAAGAGGAGGAAGAGGGGAGGAGGAAAATGAGGAGGACGAGGAGGATAATGAGGAAGAGGGAGGGAGGAAGAGTAGGTGTAATATTCCATATATTCAAGATGAATAACAGAGAAATGTCCAGACAGATTAAGTTGATGGCTGTTCATCTAGGAGCTTTGCATGGCTCACACACACTTTCACAGGTTGAGTAACTATCCTAAACTGCAGTACTATGGATCCACCATGTGGTGTGGTATTAGGTGAGTGATTTCGTAAACAGCTGTCAATGCTACCGCATTGCCTAAACATCCCAGGGACGTAATCCTGTAACCCTGATTGAATGTCTTGGCTCTGTTGTTCAAGGCTCCGAATTTGTTTTCTCCTGGTATGACGTCGCCATCCAGTGGACATGCTTGAGTGTTACTGGGGACAGTGTTACGAGTAGTGGCCCGGTGTTAGGGTTTTCTTCCGATGAAGGAGAGACGGACCAAAATGCAGCGTGGTTAAATCGATACATCTTTAATAAAGACAAAACACGATCAATACAAAAACAAGAAACGTAACACGAAACCCTACCAGCCTATACTGGTGCTAAACAAACACTGAGACAGGAACAATCACCCACGAAACACTCAAAGAATATGGCTGCCTAAATATGGTTCCCAATCAGAGACAACGATAAACACCTGCCTCTGATTGAGAACCACTCTAGACAGCCATAGACTTTTCTAGACAACCCCACTAAGCCCCAATCCCGATACCTACAAAAACCCCAAGACAAAAACACACCACATAATAAACCCATGTCACACCCTGGCCTGACCAGAATAATAAAGAAAACACAAAATACTAAGACCAGGGCGTGACACCCGGCCTTGTCACCGTGAGTCACTATTCATAATGCTGAAGTGAGGAGAAAAGGTCAAAATGACCTTTGGGAAAAATGTGTCACTTTTTATGCCCTGGCTGAATAATGATTGGTGGTTTCTTGCAGCTGATTGTCGGCCTGCTTCTCACGAGATAAACTACGAAAACCAGGATCAAGTAAAGTGGGAGAAAAAAAATAATGTTACACACAGTAGCCACCTAATAAAATAGGTATGTAACCAACTGTGTTTCAGGTTAATGTCATAACTCCACTACAGTAGACTGCAGTGGAGGCTGGTCGGACGGGCTCATTGTAATGGCTAGAATGGAATTCATGAAACGTTACCAAACACATCAAACATATAGAAACCCTGTTTGACTCCGTTCCATAAATTCCATTCCAGCCATTACACAGATCCTGTCTTCCTATATAACTCATCCCATCAGCCTCCGCGGGTAGGCTGTCACCACACCCCTTTTCAAATGCCGTTTCAAGTTCTAGTCAGAACTAGGAACTCGAAAATGTCCCGACTTGCTAACTTGTTGTAGTTGTACACATGCCACATTCAACGAATCAGCAAGTCGGAAAATATCCGAGTTCCCTAGATCAGACAAGCATCTGAACGCGCCAGATGTCTCGGGAAGTCGGGGGCAGAAGTATGGAATTTCCCGAATTCCGCAACATGCGCCTCGGTCTGGTAGTCGACACTCAGTCAATACCTTTGGCTGTTACATACGTAAAACTAGCCAACATAAGGATTATCCACAACAGTGGAATTTGCCTTCAAAATAATAGTCTGGAATTGGAAAGTGATGCAAACGAATACAAATAGTGGAATCATGCCATATTTATACTAGATAATGGAATATTGTTATATAAATTCAAAATCTGTTTGAATCGCACTGTGGGTGTATTAGACTTGAGAGTTGCACATCCTTCTATTTCACTGCGCAGGCTTACCTATGGATTGTGGATCAACGAAACGGGATATCAATCTACTCAGTGACACCCACAGAACTGTGAGTTTAAACAAGTATTAGTGTTTTTAGCTCTTATTGCGGGACTTCCCTAGTCAGCTCATTGTACGTATTGATAGTTGGTGTTTTTACAAACATTTTCCAATCCTCCCTCGACCAGCAACACGTGGCAGTGTTGTGGAAAAACTCAACAATTCTACCCATTCATAAAGCCTCTAATCCCTCTGTGCTGAATGACTACCGCCCTGTCGCCTTGACATCTGTAGTAATGAAATGCCTTGAGAAACCTGTGAAAAGTCATATTCTCAGCGTCGCCCAGCAGTTCATCGACCCATTAACACTTTGCCTATCAGCCTAGCAGAGGAGTTGATGATGCCCTTCTTACTCTGCTCAACATGGTCTGTAGACATCGAGAGGGCGCCAAATCCCATGGCAGGGTTCGGTTTGTTGACTTTTCTTCTGCCTTCAACACAATCCAGCCTTACATTCTGGCACAGAGACTCATAAGGGACATCTCCTTAGATGGGGGGGCTGGTTTTGTGGCTGTTGGACTTCCTGAGTTAGAGGTCACAGTGTGTCAAGGTGGGTCCCCACGTTGTCAGACAAACACACCACCAACACAGGCTCTCCACAGGGATGTGTTTAGTCTCCACTCCACCACCAACACAGGCTCTCCTCAGGGATGTGTTTAGTCTCCACTCCACCACCAACACAGGGATGTGTTTAGTCCCCACTCCACCACCAACACAGGCTCTCCTCAGGGATGTGTTTAGTCCCCACTCCACCACCAACACAGGGATGTGTTTAGTCCCCACTCCACCACCAACACAGACTCTCCTCAGGGATGTGTTTAGTCTCCACTCCACCACCAACACAGGCTCTCCTCAGGGATGTGTTTAGTCCCCACTCCACCACCAACACAGTCTCTCCTCAGGGATGTGTTTAGTCTCCACTCCACCACCAACACAGGCTCTCCTCAGGGATGTGTTTAGTCTCCACTCCACCACCAACACAGGCTCTCCTCAGGGATGTGTTTAGTCTCCACTCCACCACCAACACAGGCTCTCCTCAGGGATGTGTTTAGTCTCCACTCCACCACCAACACAGGCTCTCCACAGGGATGTGTTTAGTCCCCACTCCACCACCAACACAGGCTCTCCTCATGGATGTGTTTAGTCTCCACTCCACCACCAACACAGGCTCTCCACAGGGATGTGTTTAGTCCCCACTCCACCACAAACACAGGCTCTCCTCAGGGGATGTGTTTTTGGTCCAAGTTCAATGTGTCAGTCGTCAGCTCAATGTGGCTCATTTCACAGTGGTTTCAGAGTCCCTCAATCTTCAAGAGCCATGACGCTACTCTTTATGGAAACTCTTCACAGTTGTGTTCTCTGAGTGTCACTGAGTAGACAACACTGGTAGTTGGTCGAAGGAGGATTGGAAAATGTCTGTAGAAATACCAGCATTCAATATGTACAATAGGTTGACCGGGGAGGTGATTTCCCCACAGTCAAAGTCCCGCAATAAGAGCTACAACACTGATATTGGTGTAAACTCTTCATAGTTGTGTTCTGTGGGTGTCCCGGAGTAGACTGATACCCCATTTAATTTATTCACAGTACATAGGCTGAGGCTGAGCAGTGAAAAATATGAGTATGCCCCCAATGCAATTCTGAGGTCTAATACATCTAACAGTGCTATTTCAACTGATTTTCTAATTAATTCAGTATTTATTATTTGTATTTATTTTTATATAACAACATTCCAACCTTCTTTAGCATTTATCTAGTCAAAATATGTCATGATTCAACTTATTTGTAACCATTAGAATCGCGTTCAATAAGCAACTTTTATTTTGAAAGTGAAACCGCAAATTCAACTATCGTGGCTGATCTGTATTGTGGCTAGCTTCACATAGGTTAGATTCTTGACGATAATAAGGTTCCAGCTCAGTCGCAGTTGAGATGGACTCGTCTATGTACCTGTATGATGTCCCCCCAGTTTTGATGGAGAAGTTTTGTAAGATAATCGACAGCGGTGATGACAGCCTCGGATGGCGCGGGCTCGGTGAGTAATGTGAACAAAGGGTTACTTTCTGTGCGCGGTTTAAAACCGAATGATTACGGGTTTACCTAAACGGAAGTGTTGTGTACACTGTGGTACAGGTTGTGTAGATTACATGTTAACGATCTCTTCTGTGATAAATAAACATTCCGTTTTTTCCCCCACCGCACTATGTAACGCTGTTAGTGTATAGCAGATAGTATAATGTCACTATAACATCGGCAGACTGGGTCAGAAATGTACAGTAGCGCTGGTATTTTAGCTACAGCAACTCACATCATCACTGCTCCATAACCCCTTTTCGAGGGCATGATACTACTATGATACTACTATGCTACTGTAACGGATGTGAAACGGCTAGCTTAGTTAGCGTGGGCGCTAAATAGCGTTTCAATCAGTGACGTCACTTGCTCTGAGACCTTGAAGTAGTTGTTCCCCTTGCTCTGCAAGGGCCGCGGCTTTTGTGGAGCGATGGGTAACGATGCTTCGAGGGTGACTGTTGATGTGTGCAGAAGGTCCCTGGTTCGCGCCCGGGTATGGGCGAGGGGACGGTCTAAAAAATTATACTGTTTCACTACTTTCATTAATACCATGATACTACTATGCTACTTTCACTTATACCATGGTACTACTGTGGTACTTTCATTAATACCATGGTACTACTGGGGTACTTTCATTAATACCATGGTACTACTATGTTACTTTCATGGTTACTTTCATGGTACTAATGTGGTACTTTCATTAATACCATGATATAGTCTGTATCATGGAAAAGTACTGTGGTTTTAGCCTTGAAGTTTGATGGTACTATCATTGTACTGTCAGTGTCCTTAACTATTACCATGGTACTGCATCATTGTTACCATGGTATAGATGTGGATCATGTTTTTAACCTGCATTTAACCTCACTCTACATTGGCTTCCGCGAGCCTGCACAGTCACTGAGTCAGTTGTCATGTTTGTAGTTTTCCTGCCAAACTGGGCTACTTTGAAAACTATGTCACGGGTAAAAATGAGTGAGTGAGTGAGTGAGTGAGAAAACAAATCATGAGAAAACAAATCATGAGAAAACAAATAATTACTGTTTTTTTTTTAATTCTATTTAATTCAATATAAAACCATCTGTGTTTGTCACAGAAAGATGGGACTAGTTTCTGTGGATGTGGACAGATTTCTAGCGGTGTGCTTCGTTTGAGACAAGCAGTGACGGTCCCTCCCGGTGAGGCAAATTACATTTCAGACGGGACTTTCCAGCCTCCAATGACGGTGGATGTGCAATGGAATCCGACACCGGAGTCCCTAGTCGCTACAGTTAAATGGAATCTGACACCGGAGTCCCTAGTCACTACAGTTAAATGGAATCCGACACCGGAGTCCCTAGTCGCTACAGTTAAATGGAATCCGACACCGGACTCCCTAGTCACTACAGTTAAATGGAATCTGACACCGGACTCCCTAGTCACTACAGTTAAATGGAATCCGACACCGGAGTCCCTAGTCACTACAGTTAAATGGAATCTGACACCGGAGTCCCTAGTCACTACAGTTAAATGGAATCTGACACCGGAGTCCCTAGTCACTACAGTTAAATGGAATCCGACACCGGACTCCCTAGTCACTACAGTTAAATGGAATCCGACACCGGAGTCCCTAGTCACTACAGTTAAATGGAATCTGACACCGGAGTCCCTAGTCACTACAGTTAAATGGAATCTGACACCGGAGTCCATAGTCACTACAGTTAAATGGAATCTGACACCGGAGTCCCTAGTCACTACAGTTAAATGGAATCTGACACCGGAGTCCCTTGTCACTACAGTTAAATGGAATCCGACACCGGACTCCCTAGTCACTACAGTTAAATGGAATCTGACACCGGAGTCCCTAGTCACTACAGTCAAATGGAATCTGACACCGGAGTCCCTAGTCACTACAGTTAAATGGAATCCGACACCGGAGTCCCTAGTCACTACAGTTAAATGGAATCTGACACCGGACTCCCTAGTCACTACAGTTAAATGGAATCCGACACCGGACTCCCTAGTCACTACAGTTAAATGGAATCTGACACCGGAGTCCCTAGTCACTACAGTTAAATGGAATCCGACACCGGAGTCCCTAGTCACTACAGTTAAATGGAATCTGACACCGGAGTCCCTAGTCACTACAGTTAAATGGAATCCGACACCGGACTCCCTAGTCACTACAGTTAAATGGAATCTGACACCGGACTCCCTAGTCACTACAGTTAAATGGAATCTGACACCGGAGTCCCTAGTCACTACTGTTAAATGGAATCTGACACCGGACTCCCTAGTCACTACAGTTAAATGGAATCTGACACCGGAGTTCCTAGTCACTACAGTTAAATGGAATCTGACACCGGAGTCCCTAGTCACTACAGTTAAATGAAATCTGACACCGGAGTCCCTAGTCACTACAGTTAAATGGAATCCGACACTGGACTCCCTAGTCACTACAGTTAAATGGAATCTGACACCGGAGTCCCTAGTCACTACAGTTAAATGGAATCCGACACCGGACTCCCTAGTCACTACAGTTAAATGGAATCTGACACCGGAGTCCCTAGTCACTACAGTTAAATGGAATCCGACACCGGAGTCCCTAGTCACTATAGTTAAATGGAATCTGACACCGGAGTCCCTAGTCACTACAGTTAAATGGAATCTGACACCGGAGTCCCTAGTCACTACAGTTAAATGGAATCCGACACCGGACTCCCTAGTCACTATAGTTAAATGGAATCTGACACCGGAGTCCCTAGTCACTACAGTTAAATGGAATCCGACACCGGAGTCCCTAGTCACTACAGTTAAATGGAATCTGACACCGGAGTCCCTAGTCACTACAGTTAAATGGAATCCGACACCGGACTCCCTAGTCACTACAGTTAAATGGAATCCGACACCGGACTCCCTAGTCACTACAGTTAAATGGAATCCGACACCGGAGTCCCTAGTCACTACAGTTAAATGGAATCTGACACCGGACTCCCTAGTCACTACAGTTAAATGGAATCCGACACCGGAGTCCCTAGTCGCTACAGTTAAATGGAATCCGACACCGGACTCCCTAGTCACTACAGGGAGAGCAGGTCTCACTGATAAGTGACTGACAGAGAGTAGGTCTCACTGATAAGTGACTGACAGAGAGCGGGTCTCACTGATAAGTGACTGACAGAGAGCGGGTCTCACTGATAAGTGACTGACAGAGAACGGGTCTCACTGATAAGTGACTGACAGAGAGTAGGTCTCACTGATAAGTGACTGACAGAGAGCGGGTCTCACTGATAAGTGACTGACAGAGAGCGGGTCTCACTGATAAGTGACTGACAGAGAGCGGGTCTCACTGATAAGTGACTGACAGAGAACGGGTCTCACTGATAAGTGACTGACAGAGAGCGGGTCTCACTGATAAGTGACTGACAGAGAGTGGGTCTCACTGATAAGTGACTGACAGAGAGCGGGTCTCACTGATAAGTGACTGACAGAGAGCGGGTCTCACTCTCTTTGATGATCTGCGTTTGACTTTGAATGTGAATTTGCTCCACCTCAGCTCAGCCAATCAGAAAACTGTCCTGACCCATCTTGGTAGGGGAGCCGGCCATTGCTCACTGGTCAGCCAAATGCTCAGTATAGATTATTATAACAACAGAGAAATTGAGCAAAAGTCATATAAAATCACCAGCCGTGACATTTTTTTAAATACATTTTTTATATATATATATATATATATATATATATTGGGATCAATTTCGACCAGCCCACCCTGTTAAAAGATGGTCCGGCCCTTCTGGCATTTGCCAGAATTGCCAGACGGCCAATACGCCCACGCACTATAAGAACGTGTTTCCTGCTGTTAACGCGCTTATTTCTCTCCTTTATCGATCCCCCTTCAGCGTCGCGTATCGTGCCAAGTTGGACGGAGGTGCGACGCACCGAGAGGCTGGAGGCGATAGGCAAGAGCCCCACGCGAGAACTCATCTGGGCGTGGGCGCAACAGAACAAAACTGTTGGGGACCTTGTGAAGGTGTTGGAGGATATGTGTCACTACAGAGCTCTGCAGCTCTTTAGTCCTCAAGGTAAGGCGACTATTAATAGACCTATACCACACTGCAGTTTGTGTCAGTTTCGTATAGTATTCCACACGTTACGACTTCCAGAACTGTAGCTTGTTTTTCACTGAAGCAAATACCCTTTGGTTTCACTTCTGTAATGTCATTGTTGCGTAAACTTCCTCTATTCGTGTGCAAGCACTCAACACTGTCAACAAAACATTTAGCAATCAGACAGACTGAACATTTTCAGTGTCCTGCTACACTAATGGTTGATAATGTAGAGAAATGTTATTAGTGGTCAATAAAACAATGAAATGTTATCCTTTCAGAAACACAGTATTCCTTCCCCAACAGTGGACCATCAAAGAGCAGCAGGGATAACCCCTCCCCTCCTCAGTTACCCACGGTAGGCTACTAGTTATGTCCTGATGTATCTATTAATCAAACCCCTCCCCTCCTCAGTCACCCACGGTAGGCTACTAGTTATGTCCTGATGTATCTATTAATAAAACCCCTCCCCTCCTCAGTCACCCGCGGTAGGCTACTAGTTATGTCCTGATGTATCTATTAATCAAACCCCTCCCCTCCTCATTCACCCACGGTAGGCTACTAGTTATGTCCTGATGTATCTATTAATCAAACCCCTCCCCTCCTCATTCACCCACGGTAGGCTACTAGTTATGTCCTGATGTATCTATTAATCAAACCCCTCCCCTCCTCATTCACCCACGGTAGGCTACTAGTTATGTCCTGATGTATCTATTAATCAAACCCCTCCCCTCCTCATTCACCCACGGTAGGCTACTAGTTATGTCCTGATGTATCTATTAATCAAACCCCTCCCCTCCTCAGTTACCCACGGTAGGCTACTAGTTATGTCCTGATGTATCTATTAATCAAACCCCTCCCCTCCTCAGTTACCCACGGTAGGCTACTAGTTATGTCCTGATGTATCTATTAATCAAACCCCTCCCCTCCTCAGTTACCCACGGTAGGCTACTAGTTATGTCCTGATGTATCTATTAATCAAACCCCTCCCCTCCTCAGTTACCCACGGTAGGCTACTAGTTATGTCCTGATGTATCTATTAATCAAACCCCTCCCCTCCTCATTCACCCGCGGTAGGCTACTAGTTATGTCCTGATGTATCTATTAATCAAACCCCTCCCCTCCTCAGTCACCCACGGTAGGCTACTAGTTATGTCCTGATGTATCTATTAATCAAACCCCTCCCCTCCTCAGTCACCCACGGTAGGCTACTAGTTATGTCCTGATGTATCTATTAATCAAACCCCTCCCCTCCTCAGTTACCCACGGTAGGGCTACTAGTTATGTCCTGATGTATCTATTAATCAAACCCCTCCCCTCCTCAGTCACCCACGGTAGGCTACTAGTTATGTCCTGATGTATCTATTAATCAAACCCATCCCCTCCTCAGTTACCCACGGTAGGCTACTAGTTATGTCCTGATGTATCTATTAATCAAACCCCTCCCCTCCTCAGTCACCCACGGTAGGCTACTAGTTATGTCCTGATGTATCTATTAATCAAACCCCTCCCCTCCTCAGTCACCCACGGTAGGCTACTAGTTATGTCCTGATGTATCTATTAATCAAACCCCTCCCCTCCTCAGTCACCCACGGTAGGCTACTAGTTATGTCCTGATGTATCTATTAATCAAACCCCTCCCCTCCTCAGTCACCCACGGTAGGCTACTAGTTATGTCCTGATGTATCTATTAATCAAACCCCTCCCCTCCTCAGTTACCCACGGTAGACTACTAGTTATGTCCTGATGTATCTATTAATCAAACCCCTCCCCTCCTCAGTCACCCACGGTAGGCTACTAGTTATGTCCTGATTTATCTATTCATCAAACCCCTCCCCTCCTCAGTTACCCACGGTAGCTACTAGTTATGTCCTGATGTATCTATTAATCAAACCCCTCCCCTCCTCAGTTACCCACGGTAGGCTACTAGTTATGTCCTGATGTATCTATTAATCAAACCCCTCCCCTCCTCAGTCACCCACGGTAGGCTACTAGTTATGTCCTGATGTATCTATTAATCAAACCCCTCCCCTCCTCAGTCACCCGCGGTAGGCTACTAGTTATGTCCTGATGTATCTATTAATCAAACCCCTCCCCTCCTCAGTTACCCACGGTAGGCTACTAGTTATGTCCTGATGTATCTATTAATCAAACCCCTCCCCTCCTCAGTTACCCACGGTAGGCTACTAGTTATGTAATGATATGTCTATTAATCAAACCCCTCCCCTCCTCAGTTACCCGCGGTAGGCTACTAGTTATGTCCTGATGTATCTATTAATCAAACCCCTCCCCTCCTCAGTCACCCGCGCTAGGCTACTAGTTATGTCCTGATGTATCTATTAATCAAACCCCTCCCCTCCTCAGTTACCCACGGTAGGCTACTAGTTATGTCCTGATGTATCTATTAATCAAACCCCTCCCCTCCTCAGTTACCCACGGTAGGCTACTAGTCATGTCATGATGTATCTATTAATCAAACCCCTCCCCTCCTCAGTTACCCACGGTAGGCTACTAGTTATGTCCTGATGTATCTATTAATCAAACCCCTCCCCTCCTCATTCACCCGCGGTAGGCTACTAGTTATGTCCTGATGTATCTATTAATCAAACCCCTCCCCTCCTCAGTCACCCACGGTAGGCTACTAGTTATGTCCTGATGTATCTATTAATCAAACCCCTCCCCTCCTCAGTCACCCGCGGTAGGCTACTAGTCATGTCATGATGTATCTATTAATCAAACCCCTCCCCTCCTCAGTTACCCACGGTAGGCTACTAGTTATGTCATGATATGTCTATTAATCAAACCCCTCCCCTCCTCAGTTACCCACGGTAGCTACTAGTCATGATCAACTTATAATGTTATGATCCATAACTGTTATCACCCTGTAATAACTTGTCTATGTAGACTAGTCCATGTGTCACCCTGTAATAACTTGTCTATGTAGGCTAGTCCATGTGTCGCCCTGTAATAACTGTTGTCTATGTTGGCTAGTCCATGTGCAACCCTGTAGTAAGTGTTGTCTATGTAGGCTAGTCCATGTGTCACCCTGTAATAACTGTTGTCTATGTAGGCTAGTCCATGTGTAACCCTGTAGTAACTGTTGTCTATGTAGGCTAGTCCATGTGTCACACTGTAATAACTGTTGTCTATGTAGGCTAGTCCATGTGTAACCCTGTAGTAACTGTTGTCTATGTAGGCTAGTCCATGTGTCACACTGTAATAACTGTTGTCTATGTAGGCTAGTCCATGTGTCACCCTGTAGTAACTGTTGTCTATGCAGGCTAGTCCTTGTGTCACCATGTAATAACTGTTGTCTATGTAGGCTAGTCCATGTGTC
Organism: Oncorhynchus mykiss; assembly: GCF_013265735.2. Taxonomy (NCBI): domain Eukaryota; kingdom Metazoa; phylum Chordata; class Actinopteri; order Salmoniformes; family Salmonidae; genus Oncorhynchus; species Oncorhynchus mykiss. The sequence goes on from NC_048585.1 coordinate 3,551,215, forward strand.
ACCCTGTAATAACTGTTGTCTATGTAGGCTAGTCCATGTGTCACCCTGTAATTCAGGGTGACCTGTAATAACTGTTGTCTATGTAGGCTAGTCCATGTGTCACCCTGTAATAACTTGTCTATGTAGGCTAGTCCTTGTGTCACCCTGTAATAACTTGTCTATGTAGGCTAGTCCTTGTGTCACCCTGTAATAACTTGTCTATGTAGACTAGTCCTTGTGTCACCCTGTAATAACTTGTCTATGTAGACTAGTCCATGTGTCACCCTGTAATAACTGTTGTCTATGTAGGCTAGTCCATGTGTCACCCTGTAATTCAGGGTGACCTGTAATAACTGTTGTCTATGTAGGCTAGTCCATGTGTCACCCTGTAATAACTTGTCTATGTAGGCTAGTCCTTGTGTCACCCTGTAATAACTTGTCTATGTAGACTAGTCCTTGTGTCACCCTGTAATAACTTGTCTATGTAGACTAGTCCATGTGTCACCCTGTAATAACTTGTCTATGTAGGCTAGTCCATGTGTCGCCCTGTAATAACTGTTGTCTATGTAGGCTAGTCCATGTGTCACCCTGTAGTAAGTGTTGTCTATGTAGGCTAGTCCATGTGTCACCCTGTAATAACTTGTCTATGTAGGCTAGTCCTTGTGTCACCCTGTAATAACTTGTCTATGTAGGCTAGTCCATGTGTCGCCCTGTAATAAATGTTGTCTATGTAGGCTAGTCCATGTGTCACCCTGTAGTAACTGTTGTCTATGTAGACTAGTCCATGTGTCACCCTGTAATAACTGTTGTCTACGTAAGCTAGTCCATGTGTCACCCTGTAATAACTGTTGTCTATGTAGGCTAGTCCATGTGTCACCCTGTAATAACTGTTGTCTATGTAGGCTAGTCCATGTGTCACACTGTAATAACTGTTGTCTATGTAGGCTAGTCCATGTGTCACCCTGTAATTCATCCTTAGTTACACTGTACTAACTGTTGTCTACGTAGGCTAGTCCATGTGTCACCCTGTAGTAACTGTTGTCTATGTAGGCTAGTCCATGTGTCACCCTGTAGTAACTGTTGTCTATGTAGGCTAGTCCATGTGTCACCCTGTAATTCATCCTTAGTTACACTGTACTAACTGTTGTCTACGTAGGCTAGTCCATGTGTCTCCCTGTAATTCATCCTTAGTTACACTGTACTAACTGTTGTCTACGTAGGCTAGTCCTTGTGTCACCCTGTAATAACTGTTGTCTATGTAGGCTAGTCCATGTGTCACCCTGTAATTCATCCTTAGTTACACTGTACTAACTGTTGTCTACGTAGGCTAGTCCATGTGTCACCCTGTAATTCATCCTTAGTTACACTGTACTAACTGTTGTCTGTTGTATGTTCCGTGTTGTGTGTGTTTTCGTCACCACGTCCTGTTTTCTTAGTCACCCCCACCTGCCAGCGAGTCGACCCGACCTGGTTGGAACCAGTCTAATTATCACGTGTCAAGTGAAGGTACATAACTGAAAGGCTGCTGAGCCGACAATGTGAAAAACTGCCCGTGTGCCCTTGAGCAAGGCACTTAACCCTATTTCGCCTTGTAAAACAATACATTAGACTGCACCTATCCGATGTATGTGACAATGTTAATATTCTTTTAATTTGACATTTTTTTCTACCGTTTTTCTGTCTTGTGATTTTTCTGTCCACCTTTTAATATTCCTAATGAGATACATTAGATTACTGAGTACATTAGATTACTGAGTACATTAGATTACTGAGTACATTAGATTACTGAGATACATTAGATTACTGAGTACATTAGATTGCTGAGTACATTAGATTGCTGAGTACATTAGATTACTGAGTACATTAGATTACTGAGTACATTAGATTGCTGAGTACATTAGATTGCTGAGTACATTAGATTACTGAGTACATTAGATTACTGAGTACATTAGATTACTGAGTACATTAGATTGCTGAGTACATTAGATTACTGAGTACATTAGATTACTGAGTACATTAGATTACTGAGTACATTAGATTGCTGAGTACATTAGATTACTGAGTACATTAGATTACTGAGTACATTAGATTACTGAGTACATTAGATTACTGAGTACATTAGATTGTTTCAGTAGGAATGGTATTCATCGTGCTATGTTGGTACTACTATCACACGTTCTTATGTCAAAACATCACACCTCTGGTCCACAACAGACTGATGTGTTCAGATGGTCCCTAGTTACAACAGACTGATGTGTTGAGATGATCCCTAGATACAACAGAATGATGTGTTCAGATGGTCCCTAGTTACAACAGACGGTTGTGTTGAGATGGTCCCTAGTTACAACAGACCCATAAATAATATTGAGGGCATTATCCTATGAAACATCCTATGAGAGTAAGCTTCTGAGAGGTATTCAATTCCCTATTTCACTTCTCTTTTTATTTTGTCGTTTCATTGACGACCGGTTTCATAGGGTGCAACCCAAATGGGCACCCTATATTCCCTAAATAGTGCCCATGGGTCAAAAGTAGTCCACTACGTAGGGAATAGGGTGCTGTTTGGGATGTAGCCATACGACTCATTGTGTGTCAAAGTACTAGTGAGAATGCTGAGGTTTTTCCTCGTTACTCTGCGTATGTTCTAAATATTCTCACCTTGTAGAAACCACAGGCGTAGTGTTTTCACTCTGTTGCTAGGTAGAAACCACAGGCGTAGTGTTTCCACTCTGTTGCTCAGTAGAAACCACAGGCTTAGTGTTTTCACTCTGTTGCTAGGTAGAAACCACAGGCGTAGTGTTTTCACTCTGTTGCTCAGTAGAAACCACAGGCTTAGTGTTTTTAACTTATTGCTAGGTAGAAATCACAGGCTTAGTGTTTTCACTCTGTTGCTCAGTAGAAACCACAGGCTTAGTGTTTTCACTCTGTTGCTCAGTAGAAACCACAGGCTTAGTGTTTTCACTCTGTTGCTCAGTAGAAACCACAGGCTTAGTGTTTTCACTCTGTTGCTAGGTAGAAACCACAGGCGTAGTGTTTTCACTCTGTTGCTCAGTAGAAACCACAGGCTTAGTGTTTTCACTCTGTTGCTCAGTAGAAACCACAGGCTTAGTGTTTTCACTCTGTTGCTAGGTAGAAACCACAGGCGTAGTGTTTTCACTCTGTTGCTCAGTAGAAACCACAGGCTTAGTGTTTTTAACTTATTGCTAGGTAGAAATCACAGGCTTAGTGTTTTCACTCTGTTGCTCAGTAGAAACCACAGGCTTAGTGTTTTCACTCTGTTGCTCAGTAGAAACCACAGGCTTAGTGTTTTCACTCTGTTGCTAGGTAGAAACCACAGGCGTAGTGTTTTCACTCTGTTGCTCAGTAGAAACCACAGGCTTAGTGTTTTCACTCTGTTGCTCAGTAGAAACCACAGGCTTAGTGTTTTCACTCTGTTGCTAGGTAGAAACCACAGGCGTAGTGTTTTCACTCTGTTGCTCAGTAGAAACCACAGGCTTAGTGTTTTTAACTTATTGCTAGGTAGAAATCACAGGCTTAGTGTTTTCACTCTGTTGCTCAGTAGAAACCACAGGCTTAGTGTTTTCACTCTGTTGCTCAGTAGAAACCACAGGCTTAGTGTTTTCACTCTGTTGCTAGGTAGAAACCACAGGCGTAGTGTTTTCACTCTGTTGCTCAGTAGAAACCACAGGCTTAGTGTTTTTAACTTATTGCTAAGTAGAAATCACAGGCTTAGTGTTTTCACTCTGTTGCTCAGTAGAAACCACAGGCTTAGTGTTTTCACTCTGTTGCTCAGTAGAAACCACAGGCTTAGTGTTTTCACTCTGTTGCTAGGTAGAAACCACAGGCGTAGTGTTTTCACTCTGTTGCTCAGTAGAAACCACAGGCTTAGTGTTTTCACTTTGTTGCTAGGTAGAAACCACAGGCTTGTGATCACCTACTCAGACGTCATAGAGGGAACTAGACATTTTCACCAGGACATGAAGATCTCCGAGGGCAGCTTCTCTGCTGTCTACAGAGTGGTGAAGGGAAATGAAACCTTCGCTGTCAAGCTCTTCAAGCAGGTACTGACACTCCTACTCCATACAGTGCTCCATTTATAAAAGTCATCTTTTCAAAATGACCCTGGCTTGATGGAGATTAAATATAATACAGGTCATTATTCAACTAGAGAGACATTTATTTGGTCATGTGCTTCAAAAGGACTGGGGACATACGCAACACAGTTCAAGTGTTTGTTGGTCTTCTTCGTTGGTCTGTACAGGTGCAGAAAGCCTCATGGAGGAAGTTGTGGGATCTATTCAGGAGAGAGATGGAAGTTCATCATCTGTATGTCTAACTACTCCATTAATCCTCCATTTTAGATGGTTTCTGTATGTCTAACTACTCCATTAATCCTCCATTTTAGATGGTTTCTGTATGTCTAACTACTCCATTAATCCTACATTTTAGACGGTTTCTGTACGTCTAACTACTCCATTAATCCTCCATTTTAGATGGTTTCTGTATGTCTAACTACTCCATTAATCCTCCATTTTAGATGGTTTCTGTATGTCTACCTACTCCATTAATCCTCCATTTTAGATGGTTTCTGTATGTCTAACTACTCCATTAATCCTTCATTTTAGATGGTTTCTGTATGTCTACCTACTCCATTAATCCTCCATTTTAGATGGTTTTTGTATGTCTAACTACTCCATTAATCCTCCATTTTAGATGGTTTCTGTATGTCTAACTACTCCATTAATCCTCCATTTTAGATGGTTTCTGTATGTCTAACTACTCCATTAATCCTCCATTTTAGATGGTTTCTCTATGTCTACCTACTCCATTAATCCTCCATTTTAGATGGTTTCTGTATGTCTACCTACTCCATTAATCCTCCATTTTAGATGGTTTCTGTATGTCTACCTACTCCAGTAATCCTCCTTTTTAGATGGTTTCTGTATGTCTACCTACTCCATTAATCCTCCATTTTAGATGGTTTCTGTATGTCTACCTACTCCATTAATCCTCCATTTTAGATGGTTTCTGTATGTCTACCTACTCCATTAATCCTCCATTTTAGATGGTTTCTGTATGTCTACCTACTCCATTAATCCTCCATTTTAGATGGTTTCTCTATGTCTACCTACTCCATTAATCCTCCATTTTAGATGGTTTCTGTATGTCTACCTACTCCATTAATCCTCCATTTTAGATGGTTTCTGTATGTCTACCTACTCCATTAATCCTCCATTTTAGATGGTTTCTGTATGTCTAACTACTCCATTAATTCTCAATTTTAGATGGTTTCTCTATGTCTACCTACTCCATTAATCCTCCATTTTAGATGGTTTCTGTATGTCTAACTACTCCATTAATCCTCCATTTTAGATGGTTTCTGCGTAAATATTTACCTCTGAAATCCATTATGACATCAATAGTCTTTCGTGCACACATCTTCTCCTAATTGTAAAAAAAAAATTAAAAATCTGTTGTCAATGACTTACCTGGTTAAATAAAGGTAAATATCTGCCTGTTACTAATCATCAAATCTGCCTGTTTATCTTTCAGCTACCAGCATCCTAACATCTTAGAGCTGTTGGGTTGTTACTCTGATGGTGATCGTTACTGGCTGGTATACCCTTACCTTCCCAACGGATCACTGTTCCACAGACTGCATGACCAGGTGAGATATTCTATTCTATACCCCTTACCTTCCCAACGGATCTCTGTTCCACAGACTGCATGACCAGGTGAGATATTCTATTCTATACCCCTTATCTTCCCAACGGATCTCTGTTCCACAGACTGCATGACCAGGTGAGATATTCTATTCTATACCCCTTACCTTCCCAACGGATCACTGTTCCATAGACTGCATGACCAGGTGAGATATTCTATTCTATACCCCTTACCTTCCCAACGGATCACTGTTCCACAGACTGGATGACCAGGTGAGATATTCTATTCTATACCCCTTACCTTCCCAACGGATCACTGTTCCACAGACTGCATGACCAGGTGAGATCTACCTCTTCAGTTGAGACACCACTATGCACAAGCTCACACATTTTCTTCAACAAATACACCTATTCTAGTTGTAGGTTGTGTTACCTATTCTAGTTGTAGGTTGTGTTACCTATTCTAGTTGTAGGTTGTGTTACCTATTCTAGTTGTAGGTTGTGTTACCTATTCTAGTTGTAGGTTGTGTTACCTATTCTAGTTGTAGGTTGTGCTACCTATTCTAGTTGTAGGTTGTGTTACCTATTCTAGTTGTAGGTTGTGTTACCTATTCTAGTTGTAGGTTGTGTTACCTATTCTAGTTGTAGGTTGTGCTACCTATTCTAGTTGTAGGTTGTGTTACCTATTCTAGTTGTAGGTTGTGTTACCTATTCTAGTTGTAGGTTGTGTTACCTATTCTAGTTGTAGGTTGTGTTACCTATTCTAGTTGTAGGTTGTGTTACCTATTCTAGTTGTAGGTTGTGTTACCTATTCTAGTTGTAGGTTGTGTTACCTATTCTAGTTGTAGGTTGTGTTACCTATTCTAGTTGTAGGTTGTGTTACTGTAAAGGCAAATTTCCGTCCTCCGATGGACAATAATCTTCCATTTAATTCTACTAAACTACTATTCTATTCTATTTCAATGCCGAACATATCAGCGTATCTGTCTCTGCGGTGGACAGACTGTATGGTAGTAGGTGTATTGGTGTTTAAATGGTAACATGTTTCCCTTCCTGCATCTCTCTGTAGAACGCAGTGCCTCCTCTCTCATGGCAGGAGCGCCTGGACATCATCAAGGGGACGGCTAAGGCTGTACATCACCTACACATGGCCCAGCCCTGCACTGTGGTCTGTGGTAACATCACAAGGTACCGGCTCAAACCTCTAGTCTATAACATCACAAGGTGCCGGCTCAAACCCCTAGTCTATAACATCACAAGGTACCGGCTCAAACCCCTAGTCTATAACATCACAAGGTAGCGGCTCAAACCTCTAGTCTATAACATCACAAGGTACCGGCTCAAACCTCTAGTCTATAACATCACAAGGTACCGGCTCAAACCTCTAGTCTATAACATCACAAGGTACCGGCTCAAACCCCTAGTCTATAACATCACAAGGTACCGGCTCAAACCCCTAGTCTATAACATCACAAGGTACCGGCTCAAACCCCTAGTCTATAACATCACAAGGTACCGGCTCAAACCTCTAGTCTATAACATCACAAGGTACCGGCTCAAACCCCTAGTCTATAACATCACAAGGTACCGGCTCAAACCCCTAGTCTATAACATCACAAGGTACCGGCTCAAACCTCTAGTCTATAACATCACAAGGTACCGACTCAAACCTCTAGTCTATAACATCACAAGGTACCGGCTCAAACCCCTAGTCTATAACATCACAAGGTACCGGCTCAAACCCCTAGTCTATAACATCACAAGGTACCGGCTCAAACCCCTAGTCTATAACATCACAAGGTACCGGCTCAAACCTCTAGTCTATAACATCACAAGGTACCGGCTCAAACCCCTAGTCTATAACATCACAAGGTACCGGCTCAAACCTCTAGTCTATAACATCACAAGGTACCGGCTCAAACCTCTAGTCTATAACATCACAAGGTACCGGCTCAAACCCCTAGTCTAGTCACTCACCTCACCCCCTTTCACCCCCTAGCCTAGTGGTTAGTGGCAGGAGAGCCTTGTGGTTAGTGCATTGGACTAGTAACCGGAAGGTTGCAAGATCAAATCCCTGAGCTAACAAGGTAAAAAAATCTGTCGTTCTGCCCCTGAACAAGGCAGTTAACCCACTGTTCCTAGACCAGTTAACCCACTGTTCCTAGACCAGTTAACCCACTGTTCCTAGACCAGTTAACCCACTGTTCCTAGACCAGTTAACCCACTGTTCCTAGGCCGTCATAGTAAATAAGAATTTGTTCTTCACTGACTCCCTGTCACACCTGAGTTCCAAAGCGTATTCTCTCTGTGTAGTTCTAACATCCTGCTAGACGAGCGGCTGCAGCCCAAGCTGTCTGATTTTGGGACGGCCCGTCTCAGACCCCACTCCGTCAGTCAGAGCTGCACCGTTACCTTGGATACGACCTTCGGAACCCTGGGCTACCTGCCGGAGGAATACATACGAGACGGAAAGCTGTCCGTCAGTCTGGACGTGTTCAGCTTGGGAGTGGTGAGTTAGGGAGCGCATGACACAACAATCCTCTTTCAACAGACGTGTTCAGCTTGGGAGTGGTGAGTTAGGGAGCGCGTGACACAACAATCCTCTTTCAACAGACGTGGTCTTTGTCAGCTACTTGCGACTAATACTAGATAAACTGATCTGAATGCCAGAACATAGCTGTTTGGGAATGGCTTGGATGTCCATGACCAGAACCTGTTAATACGAAGCTATTTGTTCTTTAGGTTATAATGGAAATTATAACGGGACGGAAAGCTAGAGAGGAGACTCCTAAACACACCCTGCTGGTAAGACTAAAATGACATTTTGTTACTTACGGAAATTGCACATTGTATTAAAATGCTTGCTAAACACATGAAATAATGCTGTGTTGCTGGATACATGCGCTCTGGTTCATCCTCCCTGCCTCCCGTCCAGAGAAACGTCCTACGTGAAGAGGTGGAGGACACTGGCAGTGTAGACTCCTGTCTTCAGTATCTGGACCCGAGAGCTGGTCTTTGTCCCCACTCTATGTCCTTTACCTTGTTGCGTCTAGCCCTGGACTGCACCTCTACACGACCACGCAACAGACCCACCATGGAGAATGTGAGTCGACTCAATACAGTTCAATGCAATCCAGTTCAATTCACTTCATTTCAATTCAATTCTACTTTACTGAGTTGGGTAAATGTGAGAATAGGGACATGAACCTGACTTTTAGAGTCAAGGTTCAAGGTAGGACTGTTTGGTCGAAGATAGTTTAGGTAGAGTTTGAGCTAGTCGAAGATAGTTTAGGTAGAGTTATAGACTAACTACCTATAGACTGTAACTACCTATAGACTAACTACCTATAGACTGTACCACCCAGCATACCACCCTGCATACCACCCTGCAAATCACCCTGCATACCACCCTGCATACCACCCTGCATACCACCCAGCATACCACCCTGCATACCACCCATTATATCACCCTACATACCACCCTGCATACCACCCTGTATACCACCCTGCATACCACCCAGTATACCACCCTGCATACCACCCTGCATACCACCCTGCATACCAACCTGCATACCAACCTGCATACCACCCTGCATACCACCCTGCATACCACCCTGCATACCACCCTGCATATCACCCTACATACCACCCTGCATATCACCCTGCATATCACCCTGCATACCACCCTGCATACCACCCAGCATACCACCCTGCATACCACCCATTATATCACCCTACATACCACCCTGCATACCACCCTGTATACCACCCTGCATACCACCCAGTATACCACCCTGCATACCACCCTGCATACCACCCTGCATACCAACCTGCATACCAACCTGCATACCACCCTGCATACCACCCTGCATACCACCCTGCATACCACCCTGCATATCACCCTACATACCACCCTGCAAATCACCCTGCATACCACCCTACATACCACCCTGCATACCACCCTGTATACCACCCTGCATACCACCCAGTATACCACCCTGCATACCACCCTGCATACCACCCTGCATACCAACCTGCATACCAACCTGCATACCACCCTGCATACCACCCTGCATACCACCCTGCATACCACCCTGCATATCACCCTACATACCACCCTGCATATCACCCTGCATATCACCCTGCATACCACCCTGTATACCACCCTGCATAGCACCCAGCATACCACCCTGCATACCACCCTGCATCCCACTGCTGGCTTGCTTCTGAAGCTAAGCAGGGTTGGTCCTGGTCAGTCCCTGCATGGGAGACCAGATGCTGCTGGAAGTGGTGTTGGAGGGCCAGTAAGAGGCACTCTTTCCTCTGGTCTAAAAAAATATCCCAATGCCCCAGGGCGGTGATTGGGGACACTGCCCTGTGTAGGGTGCTGTCTTTCGGATGGGACATTAAAGGTGTCCTGACTCTCTGAGGTCAGTAAAGATCACATGGCACATGGCTCCTCTCCCCTGTAACTATAACCCCAGGTTGTTGCTGTACATGAGAATGTGTTCTCAGTCAACCTACCTGGTAAAATAAATTAATAGCTATGCAATTACCAAATTATTATGTAACAAAATGCTAATACAAGGTAATTACAGTTGTTTTACTCCAGCACAAGAACAGTTTAATGCTCAACGTTACTTAGAATGCTAACAGTAACAAAATATGGCTATTAAGTGTCGAAAGCAAGCGAAATATACCAAAACTGCCTTCTCGAATCAACCACAGCCAAGGTAGGTGGAAAGTCATGTTTGTTTATATTCTGAGTAAAGTATCCCTTTAAAGATGGTGTAGTGTGTGTTTCAAACAAGAACACTTCCGAAATGTAGTCACTTCCTGAGATCTGTATTCAAATAGTTATTTTAAAGTAGTCATTTTTTGAGGATCTGTTTTCAAGTAGTTGTAGTCACCTCCAAAGTAACTCTTTGTTTCCCTGAAAGCATCGTTAGAACTAGAGTTCTCTTAGGTCTGGACTGAATACTGTAGCTAGGTGAATACCGTAGCTAGGTGAATACCGTAGCTAGGTGAATACCGTAGCTAGGTGAATACCGTAGCTAGGTGAATACCATAGCTAGGTGAATACCGTAGCTAGGTGAATACTGTAGCTAGGTGAATACTGTAGCTAGGTGAATACTGAAGCTAGGTGAATACTGTAGCTAGGTGAATACTGTAGCTAGGTGAATACCGTAGCTAGGTGAATACTGTAGCTAGGTGAATACTGTAGCTAGGTGAATATCGTAGCTTGGTGAATACTGTAGCTAGGTGAATACTGTAGCTAGGTGAATACTGTAGCTAGGTGAATACTGTAGCTAGGTGAATATCGTAGCTTGGTGAATACTGTAGCTAGGTGAATACTGTAGCTAGGTGAATATCGTAGCTTGGTGAATACTGTAGCTAGGTGAATACTGTAGCTAGGTGAATATTGTAGCTAGGTGAATACCGTAGCTAGGTGAATACTGTAGCTAGGTGAATACTGTAGCTAGGTGAGGGGCTGACTAGACAAATGAGAACTGAAGTCATTTACAGCCTCTCGACATTTGTGGACTTAGTAAATATTGACTTTATGAGTCATACTCGATTACTGCTTTTATTTACAGGTAAATCATTGATAGCACATTGTCTTTTACAGTAATGAAATGGGTGATCTCCCCCAACCTACCTGTTCCAGGTGTTACAGGTATTGAGCCAGCTGCTTCCCCTGCCGTGCCCACCTGAAGACCAGCCCCACACGCTGACCGACGAGGCCCCAGCTCCCCCTGCCTCTCCTGCCCAGATGGGACAGGGCCCCAGCTCCAACCCCAGCCCCAGTGTGCCTGTGGAGGATGATGAGCTGCACAGTTATCCTGTTGAGAACCCACAGCCAGCTCCAGCTCAGGGAGGGCCCTGTGAGTGTAGCCAGTCAGAGGTCACCTATCTGGGCAGTGGGGAGCGGAGCAGCCACCTGTCACAGGAGGGGGCTGGGAAAAGAGCAGGGCTAGGGGCTGATGAGGCTGACCAGAGCCTACAGACCAATGGAGAGCCAGTGGATCTTTACGGTAGCTGGCCAGTCCAATGTAGCTGTTCAGCTGAGGTGAATGGACTGGGCTGTGAAGACTGTAGAGCCAATGGGTTTACTCCCTGCCCCTCAGACCTCCCTCAAGGCAAGTATTATGTTTGGGACCAGGAGTTATACCTCACCACCTTACCTAACCAGGTTTAAGCCCAAGGCCCTACCTATAGACTAACTACCTATAGACTATAACTACCTATAGACTATAACTACCTATAGACTGTAACTACCTATAGACTATAACTACCTATAGACTATAACTCCCTATAGACTATAACTCCCTATAGACTAACTACCTATAGACTAACTACCTATAGACTGTAACTACCTATAGACTGTAACTACCTATAGACTGTAACTACCTATAGACTGTAACTACCTATAGACTGTAACTACCTATAGACTAACTCCCTATAGACTGTAACGAGGACCTGGAGTTTATCCAGGTCTGGTCAAAGGATCAAGTAAAAACACTGTTTTAGCTTTAGAACCTGGTTGTATAAAAATTAAGATTTCAGAGATCATTTCTTCTTTACACAGCAGCCAATGTTGAGTCAGAGTCACATACTGGTTTAATTCAAATTGTTCTGTCTATGTTTCAGGTGACCTCAGCTTCTCTTCCCTCAGTATAGTGGACAACCCTGCCAAGCAGAGAATGATGAATAAGATTGATCTGTACAACAGAGGCCTCCTCAGAACAGAGGAACTCCTCTCTGTCTCCATGACCACCCAGGAGTGACAAAGCTACAGAGGAACAACTCTCTGTCTCCATGACCACCCAGGAGTGACAAAGCTACAGAGGAACTCCTCTCTGTCTCCATGACCACCCAGGAGTGACAAAGCTGATCTAGGATCTGCTTGCCCTCCCGAATCCTAATCTTAATTAACCATTAGAGGTTAAAAACACAAAACAGACCCCAGACCAGCATCTAGGGCAACTTCACTACTCTAAATGACACATGCATACAGTAGATAGCCTGCTGAGAGAGAGGGTTAACTTATCCATATATCTGACTTAGTCATTTCTGGTCCTGGTTAAATGATCTGGTCCTGGTTAAATGACCTGGTCCTGGCTCTGGTTAAATGACCTGGTCCTGGTTAAATGACCTGGTCCTGGTTAAATGACCTGGTCCTGGTTAAATGATCTGGTCCTGGTTAAATGACCTGGTCCTGGTTAATTGACGTGGCCCTGGTTAAATGACCTGGTCCTGGCCCTGGTTAAATGACCTGGCCCTGGTTAAATGACCTGGTCCTGGCCCTGGTTAAATGATCTGGCCCTGGTTAAATGACCTGGCCCTGGTTAAATGACCTGGTCCTGGCCCTGGTTAAATGATCTGGCCCTGGTTAAATGACCTGGCCCTGGTTAAATGACCTGGTCCTGGCCCTGATTAAATGACCTGGCCCTGGTTAAATGACCTGGCCCTGGTTAAATTACCTGGCCCTGGTTAAATGACCTGGCCCTGGTTAAATGACATGGCTCTGGTTAAATGATCTGGCCCTGGTTAAATGATCTGGCCCTGGTTAAATGACCTGGTCCTGGTTAAATGACCTGGTCCTGGTTAAATGACCTGGTCCTGGTTAAATGACCTGGTCCTGGTTAAATGATCTGGCCCTGGTTAAATGATCTGGCCCTGGTTAAATGATCTGGCCCTGGTTAAATGACCTGGCTCTGGTTAAATGACCTGGTCCTGGTTAAATGACCTGGTCCTGGTTAAATGATCTGGCCCTGGTTAAATGATCTGGCCCTGGTTAAATGACCTGGCCCTGGTTAAATGACCTGGTCCTGGCCCTGGTTAAATGACCTGGCCCTGGTTAAATGACCTGGTCCTGGCTCTGGTTAAATGACCTGGCTCTGGTTAAATGATCTGGCCCTGGTTAAATGATCTGGCCCTGGTTAAATGACCTGGCCCTGGCCACTCAGCCACATGATACTGTAGATGGTTTCAAATCTCCCTTTCTCTAAATGACTGTACGGATCTGGGCTGGTTTCCCAAAAAGCATCGTAGCACTATGATCATCTTTCGTCCATTTAGTTTCAATGGAATTAAAGTTAGTGCTACGATGCTTTTAGGAAATCCAGCCCTGGTATGTGACGAGACGTGATGTTCATATGGTTGAATGAAAGCAATCTATGTCCTTCGTTGTCAGTAAATTATGCTAAAAAATATATTCTTGTAGAAAGGTATTTATTATCTGCTGACAGATTCCATTTTATATTTCTTATTTATAAAATTAGGATATGATTTATACAGTACTTCTATAATAAAAACATTTTATAAAGATAATTTAAAATGATGGGTTCATGCAAAAATGTTAGCATGTAGAAACAGTGGGAAACTAAACCAAAGCATGAAGTGCTGTCATACCTTGTCCATAGGCCGCTGACAGGGTAAGGAAACCAATGTGTCATTTTGTAACTATCCCTTTACTTATGTTTTGTAAGATGACTTTACATTTTTTCATGCCTTTTATTAATAAAATAAGATTGACAATGTGGGATGAATTCGTTTGAATTATTTGTAGGTAAACAAACTATAGTCCGCTTTCACTGTAATTCACAACTATAACGGCATTCATGATTTAAAATACGATGTTGTGGTATCTGGTAAGACTAATGATAACCAGATGAGACTCATCAAGCTGCACCTTACCCCCCAGGCCGGTAGGTGGCGCTCACACAATAGTTTTTTTTTAGGTTGCCTCGGAAAAAAGGCAAAAGCACTTCCGCTTTGCCACTTCCTTGTTTTTATGTCAGCTGTCAAATTCAATTGACGCGCGAAATAAGCAAAACAAAACAGAAATGTCACAGTCGGGGTGTCCTCTTGGTGACAGAATCCTAGTAGGTTACATTTTACCCGAAAAGAAGGTTAAAAACCCCGAAAATGACGACTCTGATTGGGAAGATGATGAGGAGGAAGAAGATGCACAGCCGGATTTTCTGGATATGAAAGAGATGGACAGCGTTAGTTCAGGAGGACATGTGTTTAATTCCTCCGTACCGGGCCGAAACGAAGGTGAGTGGTCGTTGACAGATCATCATAGTTTTGATAAATGCACATGTAGAAGTTAACCTAACTAGCTAATGGGGTTGTCACTTGCAACAAATTAGGCATATTTATCTAACAAGCAAGTTGCCAATCATTCGGTGTAAAGGGACAGTGACAGTGTCACTCTTGTCGGTCGAGCTTGTATTGATTGTAATTTCTCCTACTGTAGAGAGGAGTCTACTGTAATTTATATAGTTTGTTCAATCTGGTTTATCTCTTGTTGGTGACACTAATACACCCACAGAAAGGTGGGCATAATTTGTGGGAAAGTTCCAACAGGAGGAATCTGTAACCAAAAACGTGTTAAAGTACAAGGTTGCCAACAAAACAACGTATACAAAGTTGTATAGCGGCAGAATAAGATACCGGGTAGAGAGGGTGGGCTATTTCATTACGTTTTTTTCCACTCAGCATGTTTATTCCGTAAAAATATCTGTCCTCTCTCTGGTAGCCTACGAACAAACATTAAGAATAAGCTACGTGGTGAGTTGATGCCTGTTCGGCATTTAGTTAGCTAGGTGAATTGATCATGCTACTTTTGTATGCGTTGTTTGTTGCCAACCTTGTACTTTACCAAGTTTTTGTTACAGATTCCTGTTGGAACGTTCCCACAAATTATACCCACCTCCCACAAAACACTATCATACAATCCACCACGATGAATGCATGCTGATGATCTAGCTAGCTAACGTTAGTCAGCTCAATAACTAACTATCTTGTGTAATTGTTTCATTTTCTATCCCATGTCCGTTCTAGTTGATTTCCTGGACAGCGTGTCTGGTAAGAGATGCAGAGTAATGGGCCGGTTCAGTCTGAAGGACCCGTGGTGGGAGGCTACCTGCACGACCCGCGCTGCCAAGGGCAAGCTGGTGCTACGGGGCTACCCTGCCTACCGCCTTCGCTCAGACCTCCAGGGAGACCCGGACCACTCTGTCCTGTCTCTGTTCCTCACCGCCTGCGGCGTGGACGCACAGTTTGTCGTCCCCTTCTTTGCTTGGCTGCCGATGGGAAGGAAGGTGGAGTTTGCTAACTTGCAGGAAGTTCTGGCTGAGTTTGAGGAAGGAGAGCAGCACAGGGCTTTGGCACAGCAGATTAAAGCCTTGGTCTCTGTTTCAGGTAGGTGGACGTGGGGGAGAGATACATCTTGACCCTGATGTGTTTTGGTAATATGAAGTGCTGTGAGTAAAGACCATAGCTGTGTTTGAATACTCCTACCATACCATTTTATACCATTCTATACCATACTAACCATACCATACTATACCATTCTATACCATACTAACCATACCATACCATTCTATACTATACCATTCTATACCATACTAACCATACCATACCATTCTATACTATACAATTCTATACCATACTAACCATACCATACTATACCATTCTATACCATACTAACTATACCATACTATACCATACTATACCATACTAACCATACTAACCATACCATACTATACCATACTAACCATACTAACCATACCATACTATACCATTCTATACCATACTAACCATACCATTCTATACCATACTAACCATACCATACTAACCATACCATTCTATACCATTCTATACCATACTAACCATACCATACTATACCATTCTATACCATACTAACTATACCATACTATACCATACTAACCATACCATACCATTCTATACCATACTAACTATACTATACCATACTAACCATACCATACTATACCATTCTATACCATACCAACCATACCATACTATACCATTCTATACCATACTAACCATACCATACTATACCATTCTATACCATACTAACCATACCATACTAACCATACCATACTATACCATTCTATACCATACTAACCATACCGCACTAACCATGCAATACTATACCATACTATACCATACTAACCATTCCATACTATACCATTCTATACCATACTAACCATACCATACTATACCATACCATACTATACCATTCTATACCATACTAACATACCATACCATTCTATACCATACCATACTATACCATTCTATACCATACTAACCATACCATACCATTCTATACCATACCATACTATACTATACTACTACTACTACTACTATAAATTCCCTCTGGCTATCTACTCCGATTTCAGAGCACTCTCTGATGAATTTACAAACGCTCAACACCTGTTGAATGTGTCGGTCAATATCGGCAAAAAAAAAAACGTATTTCAATTGTTGCCAGCAGCACAGTTAGTTACCAGCAGCACAGTTAGTTACCAGCAGCACAGTTAGTTACCAGCAGCACAGTTAGTTGCCAGCAGCACAGTTAGTTGCCAGCAGCACAGTTAGTTGCCAGCAGCACAGTTAGTTGCCAGCAGCACAGTTAGTTGCCAGCAGCACAGTTAGTTGCCAGCAGCACAGTTAGTTACCAGCAGCACAGTTAGTTACCAACGCTCAACACCCGTTGAATCTGACAACGCCCAGAATTTACAAACGGCCAGAGCGCACTCTGGCACTCCCAGATCGAAGTTACGAACACACCCGAAGTCTAGCTAGTAATTTGTTACGCTAACAAGCTAGCAATAGGTTGCATAGCAACAGCATCAGCTTCCGGTAGACGTGTGAAGCCGTAGCGCGCTCAACTGAAATGTTACCGTTGGTTTACAGTATACTAACATTTAGTATGGGTATCTGGAACACAGCTCATGTCATCGGTATGTCTGTCAGTTGCAGGGATGCGCGTGACTGCTGCCTCTCTGTACCCCCATGTGATGAGATACCTGCCTACCCTACTGCCAGGGCGCTTCACAGAGCTCCTGAGTCGGGGAAAGAAAAGCCAAAAACATCCTGCGGCACAGGGTGCTACACAGATAGAGGAGGAGGAAGAGGAGGATCTCAGCTTGCTGGCCAAAATAGAGGAGATGATCAAGACGGACGTCTGGAAGCTGGGCTTTAACTATGTAAGCGTAACCTCCTGGCTGGTTGTGGACTGTGGTTGGTTAACATACTTTGTCAACAGTTTCTGTAGTCTTCGATCGGACCAATCCAGCAGTGAAGTATCACATCGCATCCCTCCAATCTGCCATGCACGCTTTGACATGAACTCAAATAAGAAAATAATTAATTATCTTGAGTAATCGCTTCTCACTTTTCCTCTCTCCCCCCTCCCTCCCTTTATCTCCCCTCTCCTCCCTCCCCCCTACTCCCCTCTCCCTCTCTCCCCCCTACTCCCCTCTCCCTCTCTCCCCCCTACTCCCCTCTCCCTCTCTCCCCTCTCCTCCCTCTCCCCTACTCCCCCTCCCTTTCTCTCCCCTCTCCTCCCTCCCTTTCTCTCCCCTCTCCTCCCTCCCTTTCTCTCCCCTCTCCTCCCTCTCCCCTCTCCTCCCTCCCCCTACTCCCCTCTCCCCCCTCCCTCCCTTTCTCTCCCCTCTCCTCCCTCCCCCCTACTCCCCTCTTTCCCTTTCTCTCCCCTCTCCTCCCTCTCCCCTCCTCTCCCCTACTCCCCCTCTCTCCCCTACTCCCCCCTCCCTCTCTCCCCTACTCCCCTCTCTCTCTAGGTTATGTACAAGGAGTTGAAGGTGGTCCATTGCGAGGCTCAGCTGAGATCCTTCCATGAGTGTAAACTCTTCCAAGAGATCCCTCTGAAGCAGCGTAACGCCCTGCGAGTCTACGACTCTCTGAAGAACCACTGCTGCAGGACGGGCAGTACCTACACGGAGCTCCCCACCCTGTGTGACGAGGTCAGGAGAGGGTGTAGCTCCGTGATGGAGGTGGAGGTACGAGGAACACAGAATAAATCCGTCTGTCCACTTTGTGTTTCATGTATTGTTTGTTGGTTCGTTTGGCTGAGGCAGCTCCATATGTATTTATTTTGAATTTTCAAATGTAGTTAATTCGCTTCGTTCTTTCATTCAGGTGTGGGACGCAGTCCACTTCCTCAAAGAGCTGGGCGTCGTGGTACGGGATCGCCAGAAGGTGGCGCTGCAGAACCTGCATTCTTATGAGACTGGGATAGCTGAGTGCCTACGCTGTCTGGTGCAGGAAGAGCCCTGGGTTATACCTCTGGATGTCATAGAGGTGCTGACTGCTTCAGCTCTGGAGAGGCTGAGGAAGACGGGAGGGGATGGAGGGAGTAGGGAGGATCAAGGTGAAGTGGACTCCGACGCAGAGCGGAAGGCTGATGAGCTGAATGAAAGGTGTGATATGGATGGCAGCGCTGCAGAGACCGACCGTACTAGTGCTGCTGTTAGAACAGCCAGCGGATACTCTGTCCCAGACCACATCAAACCTGAACCAGCCCCTACAGACCAGGGCCCTCCAGTAGATTTAGACCCAGACCAGGGCCCTCCTCCAGTAGATTTAGACCCAGACCAGGTACGTGCAGCAGAGATGATCTGCTTCAATCCAGTGACGGTGATCAGCGGTAAGGGGGGCTGTGGTAAGACAACGGTGGTGAGTCTGGTGTTCAAGGCCGCCTTGCAGCAGAGCCCAGAGAAGGAGGTCAGGAAGGCATGCTGGGACTTTGAAAATGACTCCTTGGGGTCTGAGGCGTGGGAGGAAGCCGATGCGTGGGAGGAAGAAGCCCTGTCGAAGAGTCTCCTCTCTCAGTTAGAGGGGGAGGTAAAGGACGAGAAGAAGAAGTCGTCGTCGTGGGTTTTACAGGGAGAGGACGAGGTGTTACTAACAGCACCGACAGGGAGAGCTGCGTCTCTGCTCACCAAGAGGACCTGCTTCAAGGCCTACACCCTGCACCAGGTTGGTACAGGAGACAGTTCTGCCCTTAGAATGACTTCTAGAATGGTTCTGACCCAGTTCTGACTATCTGCTATTAGCCGGGTACAGAACAGGTTTTCCCACTCACCGTGGGCGGCCATATTGTTCTAAATGAACCAGTTGAACATCAGTAGTCAGGGCCATGTGTTGAACAGTCGTGGCCAAAAGTTTTGAGAATGACACAAATATACATTTTTACAAAGTCTCCTGCCTCAGTTTGTATGATGGCAATTTGCATATACTCTAGAATGTTATGAAGAGTGATCAGATGAATTGCAATTAATTGCGAAGTCCCTCTTTGCCATGCAAATGAACTGAATCCCCCAAAAAACATTTCCACTGCATTTCAGCCCTGCCACAAAAGGACCAGCTGTCATGTTTGTGATTCTCTCGTTAACACAGGTGTGAGTGTTGACAAGACTAGAGATCACGCTGTCATGCTGATTGAGGTCAAATAACAGACTGGAAGCTTCAAAAGGAGGGTGGTGCTTGGAATCATTGTTCTTCCTCTGTCAACCATGGTTACCTGCAAGGAAACACGTGCCGTCATTATTGCTTTGCACAAATAGGGCTTCACAGGCAAAGATATTATTGCCAGTAAGATTGCACCTAAATCAACGATTTATCGAATCAATCATTTATCGAGTCAATCCTCAAGAGGCGGGTGGACAAAAAAAAAAACACCAATTCTGACAAACTCCAAGCATTGATTATGCAAGAATGGGCTGCCATCAGTCAGGATGTGGCCCAGAAGTTAATCGACAGCATGCCAGGGCGGATTGCAGAGGTCTTGAAAAAGAAAGGTCAACACTGCAAATATTGACTCTTTGCATCAATTTATAATTGTCAATAAAAGCCTTTGACACTTATGAAATGCTTGTAGTTATACTTCAGTATTCCATAGTAACATCTGACAAAAATATCTAAAGATACTGAAGCAGCAAACTTTGTGGAAATTAATATTTGTGTCATTCTCAACTTTTGTCCACGACTGTACATAGTGCCACTTCCAGAGGTCACAGATACCTAACCCCTCCCTCCTGTTCACTCTTCCCCGTCACCCCTCCCTCCTGTTCACTCTTCCCCGTCACCCCTCCCTCCTGTTCACTCTTCCCCGTCACCCCTCCCTCCTGTTCACTCTTCCCCGTCACCCCTCCCTCCTGTTCACTCTTCCCCGTCACCCCTCCCTCCTGTTCACTCTTCCCCGTCACCCCTCCCTCCTGTTCACTCTTCCCCGTCACCCCTCCCTCCTGTTCACTCTTCCCCGTCACCCCTCCCTCCTGTTCACTCTTCCCCGTCACCCCTCCCTCCTGTTCACTCTTCCCCGTCACCCCTCCCTCTCAGGTAGTGTGGAGTTTCATGCAGGCCAAGAAAGACCCCAACGGGGCTCCTGAGGAGTGGAAGTTTGCGTCTGTGCGCGTGTTGGTGGTGGACGAGGGCAGTCTGGTGTGTGTTCAGCTCCTCCACTCCGTCCTCACCATGCTCACCAAACACGCACAGCTCAGGAAGTTCGTCATCTTGGGTACGTTCGTTTTTTAAGTTCAGGTTTAAGCTGTACATGTTCGCCCGTCAGGAAGTATGGCCTGTTCCACAGTCTGCCTGTTTGTCTAGGTGATGTGCGTCAGCTGCCCAGTATCCAGCCAGGAAACACCTTGTATGGTCTGTTCCACAGTCTGCCTGTTTGTCTAGGTGATGTGCGTCAGCTGCCCAGTATCCAGCCAGGAAACACCTTGTGTGGCCTGTTCCACAGTCTGCCTGTTTGTCTAGGTGATGTGCGTCAGCTGCCCAGTATCCAGCCAGGAAACACCTTGTGTGGCCTGTTCCACAGTCTGCCTGTTTGTCTAGGTGATGTGCGTCAGCTGCCCAGTATCCAGCCAGGAAACACCTTGTATGGCCTGTTCCACAGTCTGCCTGTTTGTCTAGGTGATGTGCGTCAGCTGCCCAGTATCCAGCCAGGAAACACCTTGTATGGCCTGTTCCACAGTCTGCCTGTTTGTCTAGGTGATGTGCGTCAGCTGCCCAGTATCCAGCCAGGAAACACCTTGTATGGCCTGTTCCACAGTCTGCCTGTTTGTCTAGGTGATGTGCGTCAGCTGCCCAGTATCCAGCCAGGAAACACCTTGTATGGCCTGTTCCACAGTCTGCCTGTTTGTCTAGGTGATGTGCGTCAGCTGCCCAGTATCCAGCCAGGAAACACCTTGTATGGCCTGTTCCACAGTCTGCCTGTTTGTCTAGGTGATGTGCGTCAGCTGCCCAGTATCCAGCCAGGAAACACCTTGTATGGCCTGTTCCACAGTCTGCCTGTTTGTCTAGGTGATGTGCGTCAGCTACCCAGTATCCAGCCAGGAAACACCTTGTATGGCCTGTTCCACAGTCTGCCTGTTTGTCTAGGTGATGTGCGTCAGCTGCCCAGTATCCAGCCAGGAAACACCTTGTACGACCTGTTCCACAGTCTGGGCCGAGCCCATTGGGCCATCGAGATGAGGACCAATCACAGAGCTGAGTCTCAACTCATCGTCAACAACGCCGGACAGTAAATATGACATTGGTTTTTGTCTTTTAGTTTCCACACAAACGTAAAAATACCACAGTGACTATTTGATAATTTAAAATAAAAAGAACCATGAATTAATTCAGTATGTAGATAGAATAAACTTTAGATACAACTTTGCAAATTCAGATATATTAAACTAATTTTCTTGATTTTTTTTAGAAATGGCTAATTCTGTAAGATTGTTTTTGTCATGTCCTGATGCCATGACCGTCCATGAGAAAATAAAAATCCTGCGTCTGTCCTTTTAAAAAAAATCAGAATTGCAGAGATGGGGATGAATCGTAGTTTCAGACCGCTCCACTACGACGCCATCTTGGATCTGAATGGAAGTTACACCATGCCCTCTGAAGACAAGAGGTTCATCCTCATCCTGCTGCCCAACACCGACTCTGACTATGGTGAGTACACCGTGGACTCCACAGAACACAGAACACTACCGATATAATGCAACACAATGTGATGTTGTTTTTCAGACCTTCAGGTGGCTATCGAACTACTATTGAAAGCAGCTCCAGGACTGAGGAATGACGCCACGTCACAGTTCATTGCCTTCAGACGGTAAGACACGCATTACACAGTAGAGTGGTCAGACATGTAGAGGTTATCTACACCGTAGATACTATAGGGACAGTAGAGGGGTTCTCTATACTATAGGGACAGTAGAGGGGTTCTCTATACTATAGGGACAGTAGAGGGGTTCTCTATACTATAGGGACAGTAGAGGGGTTCTCTATACTATAGGGCCAGTAGAGGGGTTATCTATACTATAGGGCCAGTAGAGGGGTTATCTATACTATAGGGACAGTAGAGGGGTTATCTATACTATAGGGACAGTAGAGGGGTTCTCTATACTATAGGGACAGTAGAGGGGTTCTCTATACTATAGGGCCAGTAGAGGGGTTCTCTATACTATAGGGACAGTAGAGGGGTTCTCTATACTATAGGGCCAGTAGAGGGGTTATCTATACTATAGGGACAGTAGAGGGGTTATCTATACTATAGGGACAGTAGAGGGGTTCTCTATACTATAGGGACAGTAGAGGGGTTCTCTATACTATAGGGCCAGTAGAGGGGTTATCTATACTATAGGGACAGTAGAGGGGTTCTCTATACCATCGATACTATAGGGACAGTAGAGGGGTTCTCTATACCATCGATACTATAGGGACAGTAGAGGGGTTCTCTATACCATCGATACTATAGGGACAGTAGAGGGGTTCTCTATACTATAGGGACAGTAGAGGGGTTCTCTATACTATAGGGACAGTAGAGGGATTCTCTATACTATAGGGACAGTAGAGGGGTTCTCTATACTATAGGGACAGTAGAGGGGTTCTCTATACCATCGATACTATAGGGACAGTAGAGGGGTTCTCTATACTATAGGGACAGTAGAGGGGTTCTCTATACTATAGGGACAGTAGAGGGGTTCTCTATACTACAGGGACAGTAGAGGGGTTCTCTATACTATAGGGACAGTAGAGGGGTTCTCTATACTATAGGGACAGTAGAGGGGTTCTCTATACTACAGGGACAGTAGAGGGGTTCTCTATACTATAGGGACAGTAGAGGGGTTCTCTATACTATAGGGACAGTAGAGGGGTTCTCTATACTATAGGGACAGTAGAGGGGTTCTCTATACTATAGGGACAGTAGAGGGGTTCTCTATACTATAGGGACAGTAGAGGGGTTCTCTATACTATAGGGACAGTAGAGGGGTTCTCTATACTATAGGGACAGTAGAGGGGTTCTCTATACTACAGGGACAGTAGAGGGGTTCTCTATACTATAGGGACAGTAGAGGGGTTCTCTATACTATAGGGACAGTAGAGGGGTTCTCTATACTATAGGGACAGTAGAGGGGTTCTCTATACTATAGGGACAGTAGAGGGGTTCTCTATACTATAGGGACAGTAGAGGGGTTCTCTATACTATAGGGACAGTAGAGGGGTTCTCTATACTACAGGGACAGTAGAGGGGTTCTCTATACTATACGGACAGTAGAGGGGTTCTCTATACTATAGGGACAGTAGAGGGGTTCTCTATACTATACGGACAGTAGAGGGGTTATCTATACTATAGGGACAGTAGAGGGGTTCTCTATACTATAGGGACAGTAGAGGGGTTCTCTATACTATAGGGACAGTAGAGGGGTTCTCTATACTATAGGGACAGTAGAGGGGTTCTCTATACTATAGGGACAGTAGAGGGGTTCTCTATACTACAGGGACAGTAGAGAGGTTTTCTATATTAAGACCTGTATCTTAACTGTAGCTGTTTGTTTTTCAGGAAGGAGTGTGTCTTGATCAATGAGCTTTGCTGCAAACATTACTGCGACCACCGTACCAAGTAAGTTACTGTACTGCTATAGGAAGTGATGCTGTTTCTACTGCTATAGGAAGTGATGCTGTTTCTACTGCAATAGGAAGTGATGCTGTTTCTACTGCTATAGGAAGTGATGCTGTTTCTACTGCTATAGGAAGTGATGCTGTTTCTACTGCTATAGGAAGTGATGCTGTTTCTACTGCTATAGGAAGTGATGCTGTTTCTACTGCTATAGGAAGTGATGCTGTTTCTACTGCTATAGGAAGTGATGCTGTTTCTACTGCTATAGGAAGTGATGCTGTTTCTACTGCTATAGGAAGAGATGCTGTTTCTACTGCTATAGGAAGTGATGCTGTGTCTACTGCTATAGGAAGATATGCTGTTTCTACTGCTATAGGAAGTTATGCTGTTTCTACTGCTATAGGAAGAGATGCTGTTTCTACTGCTATAGGAAGTGATGCTGTTTCTACTGCTATAGGAAGAGTTGCTGTTTCTACTGCTATAGGAAGAGATGCTGTTTCTACTGCTATAGGAAGAGATGCTGTAGGGAGAGATGCTGTTTCTACTGCAATAGGAAGAGATGCTGTAGGGAGAGACGCTGTTTCTACTGCTATAGGAAGAGATGCTGTTTCTACTGCTATAGGAAGAGATGCTGTTTCTACTGCTATAGGAAGAGATGCTGTAGGGAGAGATGCTGTTTCTACTGCTATAGGAAGAGATGCTGTTTCTACTGCTATAGGAAGAGATGCTGTTTCTACTGCTATAGGAAGAGATGCTGTTTCTACTGCTATAGGAAGAGATGCTGTAGGGAGAGATGCTGTTTCTACTGCTATAGGAAGAGATGCTGTAGGGAGAGATGACGTTTCTGCCACTGGGGGGGGGGGGGGGGTAAGAAGAGATATTGTTTCTACTGCTGTGTAATGAGTGGACCACCAGATAGAGCTGTTGTACCCGTTGTAAAAAGGAAGAATGTGCAATGTGAGGAGGCAGAGGAGACTTGCCTCGTCTCCTAGATCCCGTTTGTTTCTGTTAGAAACAAAGCTGGCCTCCTTATCTGTAGATAGATAAATAATTTGGGTTTGATGTGTCGATCTTTTTACCTCAGAAACAACAAGAACCGACTAGATTTCCAGCCGAGAGATAAAGTCTGCTGTACAAAGAACGGCTACGTCACAGACAGGAACAAGGAAGTGTCTCCCGAAGAAGAGGACTTGGAGAACAGCTACGTATCTGACACGGACAGGACCAAGCGGAGACTTCCTGGTCTGGACGGAGGGGAGAGACGGAGAGGGAACGGGGCCACACAGAGAGACGGAAGTGGTGACAAAATGAAAACTAAAGAGAAGAATAAAGAGCGTCTGTGTAACGGAGAGATATTCTTCATTAAACATGTGAGAGACGAGAGGACCAATAGTTACATGTGTTTTAGGCTATTCTGTAAGCTGCTCAATTCTAATTGGCTGAGCCGTGCTCTTGGGTTGTGTCTCCTCCTATGACAGGACGTGACAGAGGAGGAGGCGGGCTCACAGCGGAGCAGGAAGCAGAGGTACTTGACTCTGGATGATGGTGACGGACGGATGCTGTGTGTTTCCTTCAGGGAGCTGCAGAGAGAATGTAAACTGCAACACGCCTGGGCTAGGACCATACACACCTTCCAGGTGTGTGTGTGTGTGTGTGTATTCTCTCTGTCTCCATTCATAAACTGATGAGAAAATGATTTAAACTAAGCAGTTCAGTAGATTCTAACTAGTTAGACATTTTCTCTGATGGAATTCTTCAGTTGTACTGTGCCTTCCTTCTCTGTGCGTCAGGGGTCGGAGACCGAGACGATTGTGTACGTGCTGGGTAACGGTAGCGTCCAGACGTGGAAACACGTGTACACGGCTGTGACACGGGGACAGAAGCGTGTATATGTCATAGCCAAGCAGGAGGGCATGGCCTCGGCCATCAAGAGACGCATCATCCCACGTAACACCCGGCTGGGAACCCTGGTCAAAGAGCTGTTGGTCCAGCCTGGGGCTGAGGGGCAGGACCAACCAGACCAGAACCAACCACAGCCGGGCACACCTCGCAGGGCAGCCCCAGGCTTCGGGCCTACACAGACCACTCCTCTGGCCTCACAGACACCTAGCGGGTCTCTAAGGACCCCCTACAAAACCCCTATAGCAGCACCCAGACTCATTTCTACGCCCAGCCTAGCAGTCCCACTTCACGCCAATCGTGTCCAGTCCCACTCTACGTCGGTCCTACCCAGGAAGCTGTGGAGAAATGAGCCTCCAACAGCTCCTCAGGCAGATGCCTCAGACACCTCTCTAATGGACGACATCACTTTCAGTCAGGCATATACCTGGTCGCCTATGAACAGCAGCTCTGAGGACCCCTCTCAGGAGCAGCCTGGGTCGTGTGAGGAGGAAGAGGAAGGGATCGAGATGGAGGCTAGCAGCAGCGCTGTAGAGGATGGACACATGGGGAAGGGTTCACATTTAGCTGCTCGGTCTGGGGTTGAGAGCACCCCTTCCAAGAGGACGCTCAGTCCTGACAGTGAGAAACAGAATGTAACTCCTCATAAACAGATCAAGGTAAGAGAAAGAGGACTTGGCGTCTCATCAGGCAGATTTTCAGTTGCTTTTTGTGGTGGAAGCAGTACATTTTCTCACATGACTAGGGCACGTCTGAAGACATATTTGTGGTGTGGAGGAGGAGGGGTTATTTTAGGTGAAGAGGTTGAGGTGAGGAGGAGGAGGAGGAGGAGGGGTTATTTTAGTAGAAGTGGTTGAGGTGAGGAGGAGGAGGAGGGGTTATTTTAGTAGAAGTGGTTGAGGTGAGGAGGAGGAGGAGGAGGGGTTATTTTAGTAGAAGTGGTTGAGGTGAGGAGGAGGGGTTATTTTAGTAGAAGTGGTTGAGGTGAGGAGGAGGAGGAGGGGTTATTTTAGTAGAAGTGGTTGAGGTGTGGAGGAGGAGGGGTTATTTTAGTAGAAGTGGTTGAGGTGAGGAGGAGGAGGGGTTATTTTAGTAGAAGTGGAGGAGGGGTTATTTTAGTAGAAGTGGTTGAGGTGAGGAGGAGGAGGAGGGGTTATTTTAGTAGAAGTGGTTGAGGTGAGGAGGAGGGGTTATTTTAGTAGAAGTGGTTGAGGTGTGGAGGAGGAGGAGGGGTTATTTTAGTAGAAGTGGTTGAGGTGAGGAGGAGGAGGAGGGGTTATTTTAGTAGAAGTGGTTGAGGTGAGGAGGAGGAGGGGTTATTTTAGTAGAAGTGGTTGAGGTGTGGAGGAGGAGGAGGGGTTATTTTAGTAGAAGTGGTTGAGGTGAGGTGTGGAGGAGGAGGGGTTATTTTAGTAGAAGTGGAGGAGGGGTTATTTTAGTAGAAGTGGTTGAGGTGTGGAGGAGGAGGGGTTATTTTAGCAGAAGTGGTTGAGGTGGGGAGGAGGAGGAGGGGTTATTTTAGTAGAAGTGGAGGAGGGGTTATTTTAGTAGAAGTGGTTGAGGTGTGGAGGAGGAGGGGTTATTTTAGTAGAAGTGGTTGAGGTGTGAAGGAGGGGTTATTTTAGTAGAAGTGGTTGAGGTGAGGTGTGGAGGAGGAGGGGTTATTTTAGTAGAAGTGGTTGAGGTGAGGAGGAGGAGGAGGGGTTATTTTAGTAGAAGTGGAGGAGGGGTTATTTTAGTAGAAGTGGTTGAGGTGTGGAGGAGGGGGGGTTATTTTAGTAGAAGTGGTTGAGGTGTGAAGGAGGAGGGGGGGTTATTTTAGTAGAAGTGGTTGAGGTGAGGAGGAGGAGGGGTTATTTTAGTAGAAGTGGTTGAGGTGGGGAGGAGGAGGGGTTATTTTAGTAGAAGTGGTTGACGTGGGGAGGAGGAGGAGGGGTTATTTTAGTAGAAGTGGAGGAGGTGTGGAGGAGGAGGGGTTATTTTAGTAGAAGTGGTTGAGGTGTGGAGGAGGGGGGGTTATTTTAGTAGAAGTGGTTGAGGTGGGGAGGAGGAGGGGTTATTTTAGTAGAAGTGGTTGAGGTGTGGAGGAGGAGGAGGAGGGGTTATTTTAGTAGAAGTGGAGGAGGTGTGGAGGAGGAGGGGTTATTTTAGTAGAAGTGGTTGAGGTGTGGAGGAGGAGGAGGGGTTATTTTAGTAGAAGTGGTTGAGGTGAGGAGGAGGAGGAGGGGTTATTTTAGTAGAAGTGGTTGAGGTGTGGAGGAGGAGGAGGGGTTATTTTAGTAGAAGTGGTTGAGGTGAGGAGGAGGAGGAGGGGTTATTTTAGTAGAAGTGGTTGAGGTGTGGAGGAGGAGGGGTTATTTTAGTAGAAGTGGTTGAGGTGTGGAGGAGGAGGAGGAGGGGTTATTTTAGTAGAAGTGGTTGAGGTGTGGAGGAGGAGGAGGGGTTATTTTAGTAGAAGTGGTTGAGGTGAGGAGGAGGAGGAGGGGTTATTTTAGTAGAAGTGGAGGAGGGGTTATTTTAGTAGAAGTGGTTGAGGTGTGGAGGAGGAGGGGTTATTTTAGTAGAAGTGGTTGAGGTGAGGAGGAGGAGGGGGGGTTATTTTAGTAGAAGTGGTTGAGGTGAGGAGGAGGAGGAGGAGGGGTTATTTTAGTAGAAGTGGTTGAGGTGAGGAGGAGGGGGGGTTATTTTAGTAGAAGTGGTTGAGGTGTGGAGGAGGAGGAGGGGTTATTTTAGTAGAAGTGGAGGAGGGGTTATTTTAGTAGAAGTGGTTGAGATGAGGAGGAGGAGGAGGGGTTATTTTAGTAGAAGTGGAGGAGGGGTTATTTTAGTAGAAGTGGTTGAGGTGTGGAGGAGGAGGAGGAGGGGTTATTTTAGTAGAAGTGGTTGAGGTGTGGAGGAGGGGTTATTTTAGTAGAAGTGGTTGAGGTGTGGAGGAGGAGGGGTTATTTTAGTAGAAGTGGTTGAGGTGTGGAGGAGGAGGAGGGGTTATTTTAGTAGAAGTGGTTTAGGTGAGGAGGAGGAGGGGTTATTTTAGTAGAAGTGGTTGAGGTGTGGAGGAGGAGGAGGGGTTATTTTAGTAGAAGTGGTTGAGGTGAGGAGGAGGAGGAGGAGGGGTTATTTTAGTAGAAGTGGAGGAGGGGTTATTTTAGTAGAAGTGGTTGAGGTGAGGAGGAGGAGGAGGAGGGGTTATTTTAGTAGAAGTGGTTGAGGTGAGGAGGAGGGGTTATTTTAGTAGAAGTGGTTGAGGTGAGGAGGAGGAGGAGGAGGAGGGGTTATTTTAGTAGAAGTGGTTGAGGTGTGGAGGAGGAGGAGGGGTTATTTTAGTAGAAGTGGTTGAGGTGAGGAGGAGGAGGAGGAGGGGTTATTTTAGTAGAAGTGGAGGAGGGGTTATTTTAGTAGAAGTGGTTGAGGTGAGGAGGAGGAGGAGGAGGGGTTATTTTAGTAGAAGTGGTTGAGGTGAGGAGGAGGGGTTATTTTAGTAGAAGTGGTTGAGGTGAGGAGGAGGAGGAGGAGGAGGGGTTATTTTAGTAGAAGTGGAGGAGGGGTTATTTTAGTAGAAGTGGTTGAGGTGTGGAGGAGGAGGAGGGGTTATTTTAGTAGAAGTGGTTGAGGTGAGGAGGAGGAGGAGGAGGGGTTATTTTAGTAGAAGTGGAGGAGGGGTTATTTTAGTAGAAGTGGTTGAGGTGTGGAGGAGGAGGGGTTATTTTAGTAGAAGTGGTTGAGGTGTGGAGGAGGAGGAGGGGTTATTTTAGTAGAAGTGGTTGAGGTGAGGAGGAGGAGGAGGGGTTATTTTAGTAGAAGTGGTTGAGGTGTGGAGGAGGGGTTATTTTAGTAGAAGTGGTTGAGGTGAGGTGTGGAGGAGGAGGGGTTATTTTAGTAGAAGTGGTTGAGGTGTGAAGGAGGAGGAGGGGTTATTTTAGTAGAAGTGGTTGAGGTGAGGAGGAGGAGGAGGGGTTATTTTAGTAGAAGTGGTTGAGGTGAGGAGGAGGAGGAGGAGGGGTTATTTTAGTAGAAGTGGTTGAGGTGTGGAGGAGGAGGGGTTATTTTAGTAGAAGTGGTTGAGGTGAGGAGGAGGAGGAGGGGTTATTTTAGTAGAAGTGGTTGAGGTGTGGAGGAGGGGGGGTTATTTTAGTAGAAGTGGTTGAGGTGAGGAGGAGGAGGAGGGGTTATTTTAGTAGAAGTGGTTGAGGTGTGGAGGAGGAGGGGTTATTTTAGTAGAAGTGGAGGAGGGGTTATTTTAGTAGAAGTGGTTGAGGTGGGGAGGAGGGGTTATTTTAGTAGAAGTGGTTGAGGTGTGGAGGAGGAGGAGGGGTTATTTTAGTAGAAGTGGTTGAGGTGAGGAGGAGGAGGAGGAGGAGGGGTTATTTTAGTAGAAGTGGAGGAGGGGTTATTTTAGTAGAAGTGGTTGAGGTGGGGAGGAGGAGGGGTTATTTTAGTAGAAGTGGAGGAGGGGTTATTTTAGTAGAAGTGGTTGAGGTGGGGAGGAGGAGGGGTTATTTTAGTAGAAGTGGAGGAGGGGTTATTTTAGTAGAAGTGGTTGAGGTGGGGAGGAGGAGGAGGGGTTATTTTAGTAGAAGTGGTTGAGGTGTGGAGGAGGAGGAGGGGTTATTTTAGTAGAAGTGGTTGAGGTGAGGAGGAGGAGGAGGGGTTATTTTAGTAGAAGTGGAGGAGGGGTTATTTTAGTAGAAGTGGTTGAGGTGGGGAGGAGGAGGGGTTATTTTAGTAGAAGTGGCTGAGGTAGTTATTCTAAGAGAGTCAGTTGGGAAGAGTTATCACGTTTCTCTGACTCCATCTTGTTGTTATGTCATCTGTGCAGGTGGAGCCATTCGAATCACCGCTGGGCTGTTCCAGACTGCAGCAGCTCGCCCTCTGCACGCCCACCTCCCACGGCAAGCGGCTTTTCCAAGGTCCACCCTCCGATCAGGACTGGATGTCTTCTCTCCCTGACCCATTGAAACCAGGATATCTTATGATTGATGGCCACTACTGCATTGATACCAGGATATCTTATGATTGATG
This sequence comes from Oncorhynchus mykiss, assembly GCF_013265735.2. Classification (NCBI taxonomy): domain Eukaryota; kingdom Metazoa; phylum Chordata; class Actinopteri; order Salmoniformes; family Salmonidae; genus Oncorhynchus; species Oncorhynchus mykiss. The sequence continues at coordinate 3,582,511 of NC_048585.1, forward strand.
GCAACTACTGCATTGATACCAGGATATCTTATGATTGATGGCCACTACTGCATTGATACCAGGATATCTTATGATTGATGGCCACTACTGCATTGATACCAGGATATCTTATGATTGATGGCAACTACTGCATTGATACCAGGATATCTTATGATTGATGGCCACTACTGCATTGATACCAGGATATCTTATGATTGATGGCCACTACTGCATTGATACCAGGATATCTTATGATTGATGGCAACTACTGCATTGATACCAGGATATCTTATGATTGATGGCCACTACTGCATTGATACCAGGATATCTTATGATTGATGGCCACTACTGCATTGATACCAGGATATCTTATGATTGATGGCCACTACTGCATTGATACCAGGATATCTTATGATTGATGGCCACTACTGCATTGATACCAGGATATCTTATGATTGATGGCCACTACTGCATTGATACCAGGATATCTTATGATTGATGGCCACTACTGCATTGATACCAGGATATCTTATGATTGATGGCCACTACTGCATTGATACCAGGATATCTTATGATTGATGGCCACTACTGCATTGATACCAGGATATCTTATGATTGATGGCCACTACTGCATTGATACCAGGATATCTTAATCAAATCCTATTTTATACGTCATATGCACGGAATACAAGTGTAGACCTTACCATGAAATGCTTACTTACAAGCCCATAACCAATAATGCAATTTTAATTAAAGAGTTAAGAATGATATTTACTAAATAAACTCGTTTTTTTAAAAGTAACGCAATAAAATAAAAATAGTGAGGTTATATACAGGGGGTACCGGTACCGAGACAATGTGTAGGGGGGTAGAGGTTAGTCGAGGTGATTGAGGTAGGTAGGGGTAACGTGACTATGCATAGATAATAATGAGTAGCAGTAGTCAAGGTGATTGAGGTAGGTAGGGGTAACGTGACTATGCATAGATCATAGAGAGGAGCATTAGTGGGGGGGGGGGGGGGGGGGGTTCAATGTAAATAGTCCGGTGGCCAGTTGATGAACTGTTCAGCAGTCTTATGGCTTCTGGGTGGGAGCTGTTAAGGAGCCTTTTGGACTTGATGCTCCGGTACCACTTGCCGTGCGGTAGCAGAGAGAACCGTCTATGACTGGGGTGGCTGGAGTCTATTTTTAGGCCCTTCCTCTGACACCGCCTGGTATAGAGGTCCTGGATGGCAGGAAGCTCGGCCCCAGTGATGTACTGGGCCGTACCCACTTCCCTCTGTGGCGCCTTGCGGTCGGAATCCCCTCCGGCGCCATCATTAGACAGGAAACTGCATTACTATCTGTTTATTTTAAATGTTTTAATTGCTATACATCTGGGCTTGTATCATTTTATTGATCAAGAGCCTCAGATGAGATCATTTCATCAGTTTGTTTGCAATCAAATCAGCCATGTTGTTTATTTTTCCACTCTGTAAATCACCTCAGCCATGTTGTTGTCTTTCCACTCTGTAAATCACCTCAGCCATGTTGTTTGTCTTTCCACTCTGTAAATCACCTCAGCCATGTTGTTTATTTTTCCACTCTGTAAATCACCTCAGCCATGTTGTTATTTTTCCACTCTGTAAATCACCTCAGCCATGTTGTTGTCTTCCCACTCTGTAAATCACCTCAGCCATGTTGTTTATTTTTCCACTCTGTAAATCACCTCAGCCATGTTGTTGTCTTCCCACTCTGTAAATCACCTCAGCCATGTTGTTTATTTTTCCACTCTGTAAATCACCTCAGCCATGTTATTTTTCCACTCTGTAAATCAACTCAGCCATGTTGTTTATTTTTCCACTCTGTAAATCACCTCAGCCATGTTGTTGTTTATTTTTCCACTCTGTAAATCACCTCAGCCATGTTGTTGTTATTGTTCCACTCTGTAAATCACCTCAGCCATGTTGTTTATTGTTCCCACTCTGTAAATCACCTCAGCCATGTTATATTTCCACTCTGTAAATCACCTCAGCCATGTTGTTGTTATTGTTCCCACTCTGTAAATCACCTCAGCCATGTTATTTTTCCACTCTGTAAATCACCTCAGCCATGTTGTTTATTTTTCCACTCTAAATCACCTCAGCCATGTTGTTTATTTTTCCACTCTAAATCACCTCAGCCATGTTGTTTATTTTTCCACTCTGTAAATCACCTCAGCCATGTTGTTGTTTTTCCACTCTGTAAATCACCTCAGCCATGTTGTTTATTGTTCCACTCTGTAAATCACCTCAGCCATGTTGTTTATTTTTCCACTCTGTAAATCACCTCAGCCATGTTGTTTATTTTTCCACTCTGTAAATCACCTCAGCCATGTTGTTTATTTTTCCACTCTGTAAATCACCTCAGCCATGTTGTTTATTTTTCCACTCTGTAAATCACCTCAGCCATGTTGTTTATTTTTCCACTCTGTAAATCACCTCAGCCATGTTGTTTATTTTTCCACTCTGTAAATCACCTCAGCCATGTTGTTGTCTTCCCACTCTGTAAATCACCTCAGCCATGTTGTTTATTTTTCCACTCTGTAAATCACCTCAGCCATGTTATTTTTCCACTCTGTAAATCAACTCAGCCATGTTGTTTATTTTTCCACTCTGTAAATCACCTCAGCCATGTTGTTGTTTATTTTTCCACTCTGTAAATCACCTCAGCCATGTTGTTGTTATTGTTCCACTCTGTAAATCACCTCAGCCATGTTGTTTATTGTTCCCACTCTGTAAATCACCTCAGCCATGTTATATTTCCACTCTGTAAATCACCTCAGCCATGTTGTTGTTATTGTTCCCACTCTGTAAATCACCTCAGCCATGTTATTTTTCCACTCTGTAAATCACCTCAGCCATGTTGTTTATTTTTCCACTCTAAATCACCTCAGCCATGTTGTTTATTTTTCCACTCTAAATCACCTCAGCCATGTTGTTTATTTTTCCACTCTGTAAATCACCTCAGCCATGTTGTTGTTTTTCCACTCTGTAAATCACCTCAGCCATGTTGTTTATTGTTCCACTCTGTAAATCACCTCAGCCATGTTGTTTATTTTTCCACTCTGTAAATCACCTCAGCCATGTTGTTTATTTTTCCACTCTGTAAATCACCTCAGCCATGTTGTTTATTTTTCCACTCTGTAAATCACCTCAGCCATGTTGTTTATTTTTCCACTCTGTAAATCACCTCAGCCATGTTGTTTATTTTTCCACTCTGTAAATCACCTCAGCCATGTTGTTTATTTTTCCACTCTGTAAATCACCTCAGCCATGTTGTTTATTTTTCCACTCTGTAAATCACCTCAGCCATGTTGTTTATTTTTCCACTCTGTAAATCACCTCAGCCATGTTGTTTATTTTTCCACTCTGTAAATCTTTTTTTATTGTTTCTCTTTTCTCGGCCATACAAAGGTTTACAGCTGGAGGAATTCCCAAAGTTATACATAGACGATAAATATCATGCTACCAAAGTATTAAATTTGTACAAAAATACTTTTACAGGTCATAATACCGGTCCATTAGAAATAAAAATACAATTTTTCAGGGACTTAAACAGTGAGTTTCTTTAACTGTATCATACATTGAATGATGGTTGACCCCACTATGGTAATTGGCAGTGTGTACTCCAGTATTAAGAACAGAAAAATGACCACTCCACCTGAGCTATTTAACTCAAAGGCTTCGTCTGCATAAGTCCAAAAGCTTGTTCTCTGTAGCGTTGAGGTGAATTGTAAAGAAACCTAAGGTGCAAATGTCTGCAATGAACTGTATCTGTGGTTAAATAAACCACTGGTTGTTTGTTTTTTTGACACAGCGAATGGCTTGAGATTCAACTGAACTCTTTTTAAAAGACAACAATTAGTAGCAGTGACTGGAAGTAGTCAATTATTACTGTTGGGCTACTACGGTTGAACTGTGTGTAGTCATTTTCAGTAGTTGAGATGTCAGTAATTTCAGTAGCTGAGTATCCAGTGCATTTGATGTCAGCCATTTCAGTAGCTGAGATGTCAGCCATTTCAGTAGCTGAGATGTCAGCCATTTCAGTAGCTGAGATGTCAGCCATTTCAGTAGCTGAGTATCCAGTGCATTTGATGTCAGCCATTTCAGTAGTTGAGATGTCAGTCATTTCAGTATACAGTGCATTTGATGTCAGCCATTTCAGTATAAATACAGCACTTGAAAGTGAACATTTGAGACGACGTGGCTTTTCCAACAGTCTCTATGGCGCAAGTGAGAGAGATGGAGAGCGAGATCGTTGTCTAAATAAGAGATCGAGTGGTTGGTTATATAGTGGGAGGGATAATGCTGTCGTACGTGAGCCATTTCCACAACAACAACAACAAAAAATAGTGAGACCATAGAAATAGAAATCATAGAATGGGATTTTTTTCCCCCATTTCAAGTCTGATCTAGTTCTGTAAGCAAGAGACCGTGTTCTGTGAGCACTGAAGACCGAGAGTTGACGTCACTGAGGACAGACAGGTGACGTCACCGAAGACAGAGAGGTGACGTCACCGAAGACAGAGAGGTGACGTCACCGAAGACAGAGAGGTGACGTCACCGAAGACAGAGAGGTGACGTCACCGAAGACAGAGAGGTGACGTCACCGAAGACAGAGGTGACGTCACTGAAGACAGAGAGGTGACGTCACTCATCCAGAAAAAAGCCACTGGTTTACATGAAGTACACGGTTCGGGAACGTCTGTTTCGTCACAGGTCAGCCTGCTTTTGACCTCTTTTTTTCTGGTGTCAGTTTGTTTTTTTATGAAGTGAAAATCTACTGGAATTACATCTTGTTGCCGTAACCTTGTTGCCTTACCATTATAGGGTAAGATATTACACTGGGCCCTTCAACATACATCTTGTTGCCGTAACCTTGTTGCCTTACCATTATAGGGTAAGATATTACACTGGACCCTTCAACATACATCTCTCATCTCTCATCATCATCATCATCAAACAAGTGTCATTTTCTATATTACAAATTCTTTGTTATTATTTGAAGCCTTTTGGGGGGGGGCAAACCTCAGAAAAACAATGAACCGTACATAAACATACTTTAAACAAAGCCAGTATCACACAGATTAGCATATTAGTTGATATTTACTCAGACAGGGTACAGGAATGGTGGGATACAAAATAGAAAAGCTGTTTTGAATTACTTGGGTTATTTTAGATTTTACCTCATGCTTTCCCCCGCCTCCCCTTAAATCAATGGGTCATTTTGATTGGATGGTAGAAATGAAATCAGTACCGTTACTATTCCGGGTGGGATATTTAAGGTTGATTTGATATCTGGTTGGTTGGCGCTCTTTTCAGATCGTCGTTTTAAAAGGATAAAATGACTGCTATAATATGGAACTCGTTTTTCTAAACCCAGTTTTATAGGTGCCTCTTCCTAAGTAGCAGTTAGTTTCAGTACCGATGAAACTACCTGCGATGTGCTGTCCAATGTTCTGAAGTAGTAGGACTTTCTCTCTGGGGCCTCCCGTAGCGGCTCAGCGGTCTAAAGTACTGCATCGCAGGGCTCGAGGCGTCACTACAGCCCCGGTGTCCATCCCAGACTGTGTTACAGCCGGGCTGTGACCAGGAGACCCATGAGGCGGCGCACAATTGGCCGAGCGTTGTCCTGGTTAGGGGAGGGTTTGGCCCGGACGGGATTTCCTTGTCCCATTGCGCTCTAGCGACTCCTTGTGGCTGGTTGAGCGCCTGCAAGCTGACATCGGTCGCCAGTTGTACGGTGTTTCCTACCACTCATTGGTGCGGCTGGCTTCGGGGTTAAGCGAGCAGTGTGTCAAGAAGCAGTGCGGCTTGCCAGGGTCGTGTTTCGGAGGACGCATGGCTCTCGACCTTCACCTCTCCCTGTACGGGAGTTGCAGCGATGGGGCAAGATTGTAACTACTAATTGGATATCACAATTCTTTTAAAACTCTATCTCTGGTTCCTGTAACAGCACAGTGTTAGCATACCTATTTCACTCATACTGTATGCAGGCAAGTCAGACTCAGGACCACAGAGTCAGTTCTTCCTCCTTTACTAGTGCAGCTGTAAGGAAGCACATTGCATATATCACCTCCTCGTACAGTAAAAAAAAAACATCTCTTCTGCATCTATTTATGAAAATAGATCTATGTCCAAATGAAGGATAAGGTGCTTCAGGGAAATGGGCGATCCTGTATTCTAGGATTCAGAGATGTCGCCATTTTGTTTTTGGGGAATTGCAGATTGTGTTTTGTTGTTTTGTTTCTTTCTAATTGCGCGTAGCCTAGATAAAGCTGCTTCTTCATTCTCCTCCCCAAAGCAAAGCTTTTTAAATCCTTTTCATATATTATGCTTCTAGGTCAACCAGTGTGCTTGGTGACATGCATGGAGAGGAGACGTCACTTCTAGTCTCGTCTGCCAAACGCATTGTGATGAAGCCTAAGGGGACGACTGACTGTCCCGGTTCCATTTCAACACCCTCCTCCTCAGTCTTGTCTACGAGAGGCAGGACTACAGTACAGGCTTCAGAAAATAAATGGGGCTAACGTTTAAAATATTGTGCTATTTTCCAGATGTTTTTTTTTTCTTTTCTTTCTTCCCCCAAGTCAAATAGTCTACTTAAAAATCATTGGGAAGAAGTGAGACGCAGTACTGATATTTTCTCTGTAAAAACCATTAGAAATCACAGGGGGGAGGGACAGAGAGCTAGTGAGACCCGGGTATGACAGATGAAGGAGGACAGAGAGCTAGTGAGACCTGGCTATGACAGATGAAGGAGGACAAGGAGGACAGAGAGCTAGTGAGAGCTAGTGAGACCCGGGTATGACAGATGAAGGAGGACAAGGAGGACAGAGAGCTAGTGAGACCCGGCTATGACAGATGAAGGAGGACAAGGAGGACAGAGAGCTAGTGAGACCCGGGTATGACAGATGAAGGAGGACAAGGAGGACAGAGAGCTAGTGAGACCTGGGTATGACAGATGAAGGAGGACAGAGAGCTAGTGAGACCCGGGTATGACAGATGAAGGAGGACAAGGAGGACAGAGAGCTAGTGAGACCCGGGTATGACAGATGAAGGAGGACAGAGAGCTAGTGACACCCGGGTATGACAGATGAAGGAGGACAGAGAGCTAGTGAGACCCGGGTATGACAGATGAAGGAGGACAAGGAGGACAGAGAGAAGCCAAGTGTGAACGAGAGAGACCAAGAGAGAGAGAGAAGGAAGGGAAGGACTCCCTAGAATAACTAGATAGAGGGTTTGTATCACTCTGGCCTTGTTTCCATCACGCTGCTACACAGCATTGGTGCAGCAACACAAACACACACGTACAGAGTGGCCAGTCCAGCATCACATGTAAACGTTTCAGCAAATGTTAGTCTTTTGTCTTTTTTTGTTTGTTTTAAACAACAGAACTGTGTTACTGTTTTATTGTCCAGCTGCAGTAATAAAAAGGAGAGGATCGGTCGGATGGCACTATTGTTTCAGTTCATCGCTGTTGTTATTTTTGTCTCGGGTATTTTCCAAGAGGTCAGTGTGGTCGACGTTGCCCTCCATCTTTGTAGTTCGCCTCCATCTTTGTAGTTCTTTGTAGTCCTTTGGGTAGTGGTGCGTACCGTACTCAATAGTCCCCAGTGTGAGGGAGGAAGAGGAGGAAACCTCTTGTGATTGTGGCTCATGCTCTGGCTCAGAGGAAGGAGTTTAGTTTTGTCAGTGTGCTTTGACTTAGCGGCCCAGGACCCCACCATCCACCTAGGAACACTGTCTGTCTATCTGTGTCCTTAATAGCACCCTATTCCCTAGGTAGTGCACTACTTTTAGCCAGAGCTGAGAGGGGTTAGCCTGCAAAAGAGGTTCTGGACAGAAGTAGTGCCCTACACGTGCAATAAGGCTCCATTTTAGATTGACCCCCTGTCTCATCAGAGTGGTTTTCTAAAGTAGCACCAGGGGGAGGACAACTCACAGGGGAAGGGGAGAGAGAGAGAGCCTTGGGCCTTCAGACCTCCAGTCTGCTATAAGGTCTTAGTGGGGTCTCTATCATCTAGCCCAGCCCCGGCCAGCGCCGCCCCGATCCCAGTCACCCCGATTCCAGCAGCCATCCTGGACAAGGAATGGTGGTTCTGGTTCGGTGGAGGGCCAGAGAGGCTGTCCCCCGGCTCGGTCCAGTTGATAACAGGCTCCTCGGCGGGTAGCTGGTTCAGTTCTGACTGGGACCCGGTTCTGGAGGAAGCAGGGTTCCTGCTGATCACCAGGTCCAATTTGTTTCCTGACTCGGCGATCAGAGGGACCACCAGACAGCAGTCGAAGTCTCTGGTCCTCACGTGGTTGATCTGAGAAACCAAAAGACAAGAGAGAGAGAGAGTTATTTAGATTTGGGTTTAAAAAGCTTTTGAGGTCCATTGAATGAATGTTAAAGAGGCAACAAAAGGAAGTGATTCCAGCCAGAAAGCACAGACTGAAGGTCCGTCGTGGCAAACCTCTGTTTGACCCTCATCTGGTGAGCAGAGGTTTACCACGACACGGGTTTATATCTGGTTTAAAAGCTTTGGTTTAAAAGCCAAACAAATATGTCATATTTGTATTTCCTGAGACTGAAAGTTTAACTTCAGGCTTTGCCTCAGAGCGGTTTCCTTTCGTTTCAGTTAGGAGCCGACAAGATCAATACATCTACTCTGTTTTAAACCTTCGGGTGAACCGTTTGTAAAAACCCAGTCCTGTTCTTCAAACAGGAAGTCAGAACACTTACGTTCTCTCTCTCTCTGCTCCTGTGTACGTCTGATTTAATATTTACTGATGTACCCGTCAATTACAACCACAGTAAACATACAAGCTGAATAATGTATCATCTTGGCTATCGGAATAAACTGCAGTTCATTTCCTTGAGCACCTTTTGTGTTTGTGCTTTTAGAAACAACATTGTCAGCGACTTGGAAAAAAATAAAAGTTGAATAACGTCCCAGGTTGACGTTCACCTGTCAGAAGACTAAATTGTAGTTGAGTTCCTTGTTTGTGCTTTAAAAAAAACAACAACAGTGACCTGAGGGAAGCTGATAAGGAAGACAGTCTCTCTCTCTCTCTCTCTCTCTCTCTCTCTCTCTCTCTCTCTCTCTCTCTCTCTCTCTCTCTCTCTCTCTCTCTCTCTCTCTCTCTCTCCCTCTCTCTCTCTCTCTCTCTCTGAGCAGCGAATAATGAGACAACCTTTCTTTTCTTTGCATATGCTAATGACACGTTCACTAGATTGACAGCTTCCCTGGAGAGGGATTCATCTATCCATCAACACGACTCTCTCTGCCAAGTCAGCCTCACTTAGACCAGCGGGAAATTAGGCCAATGTTGTGTATCAATTTGGGACGCCCCCAAAAAATTGCAAAAAATCCTTTGACGTTCTATGAACTGTGTAGATCTGCTCTACTTTAGGGAGTTCTGTAACACCCATATCTACTTCCTGCCTTTAGCTACATGGAGGAAATAGAAACTATTGGAAAGGTCAAATGATTTCTTATCTAAATGTTGAACGTGCTTGTGGGCGACGGAGAGAAGCAAAATGGTGCAGTTTGAGGCCATGTGGCGGAGAGGGATGTGTGTGTGTGTGTGTGTGTGTGTGTGTGTGTGTGTGTGTGTGTGCGTGCGTGTACCTGTAGCAGCCTGTCGTAGGACTTCAGCCCTCCGACCTCTGCAGGTCCCCCTGGGCGGATGTTGTTGACATAGACACCTTTCTCCAGGAGGCCATCCGACACACTGAAGCCAAAGTCTTCAAGGTCCGACTCCTTCAACAGACTCACCTGCACAATCAATCAATAATGTCCTCAACTATCAATTAATAATTTAACCTGGTGTAAATAATGCAGTTGATTGATAGACTGGATGACAGGCTGTGTCTGCTGACAGTCATAATGTGATTGATAGACTGGATGACAGGCTGTGTCTGCTGACAGTCATAATGTGATTGATAGACTGGATGACAGGCTGTGTCTGCTGACAGTCATAACGTGATTGATAGACTGGATGACAGGCTGTGTCTGCTGACAGTCATAATGTGATTGATAGACTGGATGACAGGCTGTGTCTGCTGACAGTCATAACATGTCAATACCAGAGCTTCATCATAAATGAAGCTGTCAAAAAGCTCAAGTTGAAGACTCGCAGACACTTAAGATGCGTCAGCACGTTCTTACCTTCACAGGGTTTTTAACCCCTCTGACGTTCCATGAAATTAAGTAAACAGTGTAAAGAAAAGCAGCAGTACTCGGTCCCTAGAGGGCCTTGGATGGCCCCGGAGGGCCTTGGAGGGCCCCGGGGGGCTTTGGAGGGCCCTGGAGGGCCTTGGAGGGCTTTGGAGGGCCTTGGTGGTGGTTTATCATCGTTACCTTGTGCAGCTCCACGGGTGTGGGCGACATGACGTCATTCATCTCCTGCTTCATCTTCCTCATGGCGAAGGCCTTGCGCCCCCCGTCGCTGGGCAGGGTGTTGGAGCGCGAGGACTGGTTGTACTGAGGCCGGGCTGCGCTGCGCTCCTGGAAGCTGGCCTGCCGACCCAGGTGGCTCCTCAGAGGAGCAGGGTCATGGTTCAGACTCAGACTGCTGCCTGACATAATGGTGGCCTGGAGGGGGGGGGGAGGAGACACCGGGGGAGGAGATGAGGGAGGGAACCGAGAGAAAAAGAGAGAGGGGGGGAGAGGGAGGAGATGGGGGAGGGAGAGAGGAATGGGAGAGGGGGGAGATGGAGAGGAGAGAAGGGAGAGAGAGAGAAGGGAGAGGGAGGGAGAGAGTGGGAGAGGGAGGAGATGAGGGAGGGAGAGAGGAAGGGGAGAGGGGGGAGATGGAGAGGAGAGAAGGGAGGGAGAGAGAAGAGAGTGGGAGAGGGAGGAGATGGGGGAGGGAGAGAGGAAGGGGGGAGATGGAGAGGAGGGAAGGGAAGGAGAGAAGGGAGGGAGGGAGGGAAGGAGAGACGGAGGAGAGGGGAAATGAGAGGAGGGGGAGGAGAGGGGAAATGAGAGGAGAGAGAGGAGGGGGAGAGGCCAGAGAGGGAGAACAGGGGGTTATGGTGATGAACTTCCAAAGTGAGATATGAAGTACAAGGTACGCTCATGGACATGAGAAGTGCTCCAGGTGTAGAATGTGTTCAAGCAGTATGTCAAAGAGAAATGGTTTGATTGTAGAATAATAACATAGACAGTTCCTGTCAGAGGAGATGGTTGGTTCATCATCATCATGACCCAATGAACAAACAAACAGAGACGGAAAAACTTCAAAACCCAAGACGCCTTGCAGCAACTGTCCCATCATGCTTTGCTCACACCGCCATGCCCATTGTCACATCATCATCACTCTTCCCACTGATTGGACAGGAATGAGTGATGGGAACTCAAACCACCAGACGTGGAGGTCTCATGTTTGTGACAAACTGAACACTGTTTCACCCAAGCTGATGCATAGAGGTGCTGCAGGAACCGAAACAGTTTGGCCAACAACACACTGTCACAGTCTCCATGCACCAAGACACAAGGTACAGCGCTTTGACTCTAAATGGAAGATGTGTGTGATTCATTCCAACATACAATTTGCCAGTTTTCATGTTGACAAATGCAACATGCTCTTCACTACTGACATGAATTAACAGACATGTTCATTTAAAGCGAATGAGGAGCCGTAGGGTGTTTTCAATCCAAGTGGAGGTGGCATTTAATTCAGTCAAGCCTCCTTGATTTAATGTCTCCAAACCCGAAAGGATAATTATTTCTCTTTATTCCAAACTAACCTCTGTGATTCACACGGTGTCACTTACTTCCTGCATTGACACTTCATTTCAAGGTTCATTTACAATGTATTGCTGAGCGTCAACACACCTCCAGGCAGCACTACGGATGCATCCCAAATGGCCCACTATTCCCTTTATAGTACAGGGCCCATGTAGTGTATAATATAGGGAATAGGGCCCATGTAGTGTATAATATAGGGAATAGGGCCCATGTAGTGTATAATATAGGGAATAGGGCCCATGTATTGTATAATATAGGGAATAGGGCCCATGTAGTGTATAATGTAGGGAATAGGGCCCATGTAGTGTATAATGTAGGGAATAGGGCCCATGTAGTGTATAGAGCCCATGTAGTGTATAATATAGGGAATAGGGTGCTATGTAGTGTATAATATAGGGAATAGGGCCCATGTAGTGTATAATATAGGGAATAGGGTGCTATGTAGTGTATAATATAGGGAATAGGGCCCATGTAGTGTATAATATAGGGAATAGGGCCCATGTAGTGTATAATATAGGGAATAGGGCCCATGTAGTGTATAATATAGGGAATAGGGCCCATGTAGTGTATAATATAGGGAATAGGGCCCATGTAGTGTATAATATAGGGAATAGGTCCCATGTAGTGTATAATATAGGGAATAGGGCCCATGTAGTGTATAATATAGGGAATAGGGCCCATGTAGTGTATAATATAGGGAATAGGGCCCATGTATTGTATAATATAGGGAATAGGGCCCATGTAGTGTATAATGTAGGGAATAGGGCCCATGTAGTGTATAATGTAGGGAATAGGGCCCATGTAGTGTATAGAGCCCATGTAGTGTATAATATAGGGAATAGGGCCCATGTAGTGTATAATATAGGGAATAGGGCCCATGTAGTGTATAATATAGGGAATAGGGCCCATGTAGTGTATAATATAGGGAATAGGGCCCATGTAGTGTATAATATAGGGAATAGGGCCCATGTAGTGTATAATATAGGGAATAGGGCCCATGTAGTGTATAATATAGGGAATAGGGCCCATGTAGTGTATAATATAGGGAATAGGGCCCATGTAGTGTATAATATAGGGAATAGGGCCCATGTAGTATATAATATAGGGAATAGGGCCCATGTAGTGTATAATATAGGGAATAGGGCCCATGTAGTATATAATATAGGGAATAGGGCCCATGTAGTGTATAATATAGGGAATAGGGCCCATGTAGTGTATAATATAGGGAATAGGGCCCATGTAGTGTATAACATAGGGAATAGGGCCCATGTATTGTATAATATAGGGAATAGGGCCCATGTAGTGTATAACATAGGGAATAGGGCCCATGTAGTATATAATATAGGGAATAGGGCCCATGTAGTGTATAATATAGGGAATAGGGCCCATGTAGTGTATAATATAGGGAATAGGGCCCACAGAGTGTATAATATAGGGAATAGGGCCCAAGTAGTGTATAATATAGGGAATAGGGCCTATGTAGTGTATAATATAGGGATTAGGGTGCTATGTAGTGTATAATATAGGGAATAGGGCCCATGTAGTGTATAATATAGGGAATAGGGCCCATGTAGTGTATAATATAGGGAATAGGGTGCTATGTAGTGTATAATATAGGGAATAGGGTGCCATTAGGGACATATCCTATGAGTTTAAATATGCCAAACAACGTCTAAATGAGTAATGACCTCACCTTCATCAATGCCAACATATGGTGCCGTATTGAGGCTTCGCTGGCTAGTCTGACTCACAATCAACAATGCAATATTTCAACCTTGATAAATTCGTTTTACAAAGGGGAAAAAAATGTGTACGGTTGCCTCTACGTGAAAATGAACATTGTTTCCTAGTTGTCGTGCCTTAAATACACAAGGATATATTTGTAGTTAGATTGCCCTTTGTGTCTAGGCTTGCCTTGAGGACAGAACAGGGAGTGTTCAGCCTGTGGTTGGCCGTGGTTCTATAGCCAGGGTAGATGGACCTCTATGGATGTCCGACCATAGAGTTAGGGTTTAAATCTATAACCAGGGTAGATGGGTTTAAATCTATAACCAGGGTAGATGGGTTTAAATCTATAACCAGGGTAGATGGGTTTGAATCTATAACCAGGGTAGATGGGTTTGAATCTATAGCCAGGGTAGATGGGTTTAAATCTATAACCAGGGTAGATGGGTTTGAATCTATAACCAGGGTAGATGGGTTTAAATCTATAGCCAGGGTAGATGGGTTTAAATCTATAACCAGGGTAGATGGGTTTGCATCTATAACCAGGGTAGATGGGTTTGAATCTATAACCAGGGTAGATGGGTTTGAATCTATAACCAGGGTAGATGGGTTTGAATCTATAACCAGGGTAGATGGGTTTGAATCTATAACCAGGGTAGATGGGTTTGAATCTATAACCAGTGTAGATGGGTTTGAATCTATAACCAGGGTAGATGGGTTTGAATCTATAACCAGGGTAGATGGGTTTGAATCTATAACCAGGGTAGATGGGTTTGGATCTATAGCCAGGGTAGATGGGTTTGAATCTATAACCAGGGTAGATGGGTTTGAATCTATAGCCAGGGTAGATGGGTTTGAATCAATAGCCAGGGTAGATGGGTTTGCATCTATAACCAGGGTAGATGGGTTTGAATCTATAGCCAGGATAGATGGGCCTCTATGGATGTCCGACCATAGAGTTAGGGTTTGAATGGACCCCCAGGATCTGAGACAAGCTGCACTGGTGATCATCAGAGGCTACAGAGCACCCCCCGCAGCCCACTAGCATGAGAGAGAGAGAGAGAGAGAGAGACAGAGAGAGAGGGAGTGAGAGAGAGAGAGAGAGAAAGAGAGAGAGAGAGAATGAAAGAGAGAAAGAGAGAGAGTGTGTGTGTGAGAGAGAAAGAGAGAGAGTGTGTGTGTGTGAGAGAGAAAGAGAGTGAGAGAGAGAAAGAGAGACAGAGAAAGAGGGAGAGAGAGAGAGAGTGTGTGTGAGAGAGAGAAAGAGAGTGAGAGAGAAAGAGAGACAGAGAGAGAGAGAGTGAAAGAGGGAGAGAGAGAGAGAAAGAGAGAGAGAGAGAGAGGGGGAGAGAGAGAGAGAGAGAGAGAGGGAGGGAGCCAGCAGTACAGGGACAGCACCAGAGTTTCAGCTACAAGCAGAGAGGAAGCCCCAAAAAGGAAAAGGGTGTACCAAGTTTCTCTTATTCAGAAGCCTGTCTGGCTCGTCCTGGAAAGAGAAGGAGCGGTTACACACATCCACAGGAAGTGACATCATGCGATTGAAAAAAAAAAAAGAGAGCACTCCAAAACAGGAAGTGGAAGGGATGGGGACAGAAGAGGTGAAAGGTGAGAGTTGAGAGCTTTTCTTCACCTATATGTTACTGTATAAGTAAAGCCACTGGTCTAGAAGATACGTAGGTTTGTCAGTGTTGTGTTTGTATTGTACTGTGATGAATGGAACTGTAGATGACCTCAGCCATTTTAAATCTACTGTGATGAATGAGACTGTAGATGACCTCAGCCATTTTAAATCTACTGTGATGAATGAGACTGTAGATGACCTCAGCCATTTTAAATCTACTGTGATGAATGAGACTGTAGATGACCTCAGCCATTTTAAATCTACTGTGATGAATGAAACTGTAGATGACCTCAGCCATTTTAAATCTATTGTGATGAATGAAACTGTAGATGACCTCAGCCATTTTAAATCTACTGTGATGAATGAGACTGTAGATGACCTCAGCCATTTTAAATCTACTGTGATGAATGAGACTGTGGATGCCAGACTGGCAGCAGGTCCCCAGATCTTCCAGGGCCTGAGACCAGAAGTTCTCTTCCTGGTCCGGCTCGGTTAGTATTGCACTGTGATGAATGAAACTGTAGATGTATTCGGCCATTTTGGCTCCTTGTTTACCTCCAGTTCTCTCAGGATGCCAGACTGGCCACAGGTCTCTAGATCTTCCAGGGCCTGAGACCAGAAGTTCTCTTCCTGGTCCGGCTCGGTCCCG
Source organism: Oncorhynchus mykiss (assembly GCF_013265735.2). NCBI lineage: Eukaryota > Metazoa > Chordata > Actinopteri > Salmoniformes > Salmonidae > Oncorhynchus > Oncorhynchus mykiss. The sequence continues at coordinate 3,598,245 of NC_048585.1, forward strand.
TCATGACCCACAGTGAACCTAGAGGGGGGAAAGAGGTCAGAGGTTAATACCCCCAGTTAGCCAATCAGTGAGCAGTCAGGGCAGGCGACCACACTGATGAGGGCTGGTGACCACAACGTGTGGGAAGGGTGTCAATGGGCTGTGCAGGCAGAGAGAGTGGAACAGCAAGTAGGTAGCTGGGCAGGTAGGATAGGGAAGTAGGTAAGTAGGATAGGGAAGTAGGTAGGTAGGATAGGGAAGTAGGTAGGTAGGATAGGGAAGTAGGTGGGATAGGAAGTAGGTAGGATAGGGAAGTAGGTGGGTAGGTAGGTAGGATAGGGAAGTAGGTAGGTAGGATAGGGAAGTAGGTAGGTAGGATAGGGAAGTAGGTGGGATAGGAAGTAGGTAGGATAGGGAAGTAGGTGGGTAGGTAGGTAGGATAGGGAAGTAGGTAGGTAGGATAGGGAAGTAGGTAGGATAGGAAGTAGGTAGGATAGGGAAGTAGGTGGGTAGGTAGGTAGGATAGGGAAGTAGGTAGGTAGGATAGGGAAGTAGGTAGGATAGGAAGTAGGTAGGATAGAGAAGTAGGTAGGTAGGTAGGTAGGTAGGTAGGTAGGTAGGTAGGTAGGTAGGTAGGTAGCTAGGTAGCTAGGTAAGTAGGTAGGTTCTTGCCCTGTGCCACCCAGGTTAGGGTTAGGTGGGGTTAGGGTTGGGTTGGCTGGTTTGAGAACTAAAGGGGTATAAGGAGACAGCCCTGCCGTGTGCCACCCAGGTTAGGGTTAGGTGGGGTTAGGGTTGGGTTAGTTTGAGAACTAAAGGGGTATAAGGAGACAGCCCTGCCGTGTGCCTCACCTGCTGTCAGTGATTAGACCGGTGGGCAGTGTGGAAGCTCTGTCGAACGTCAAGGAAGAGAGGTACTTCAACAATATATCAAGAACACCAAGACACCAATTTAGATTCCCTTCGAAACCCTTTTCTGATGACGGTTAGCTGATGAACAATTCTGGTGAATCTTTGTACCTCCTTGATGATCATCTTTGAGAAATAGAGGAGAACCCCCCCCCCCTCCCCCTCCCCTCAGAGATATATACTAGTTATGAACCAGGAACATGTATCTATTAACACATTAGTTATGAACCAGGAACATGTATCTATTAACACATTAGTTATGAACCAGGAACATCTATCTATTAACATACTAGTTATGAACCAGGAACTAGAAGAGAACCCCCCCCCTCCCCTCAGAGATATATACTAGTTATGAACCAGGAACATGTATCTATTAACACACTAGTTATGAACCAGGAACATGTATCTATTAACATACTAGTTATGAACCAGGAACATCTATCTATTAACATACTAGTTATGAACCAGGAACATCTATCTATTAACACATTAGTTATGAACCAGGAACATGTATCTATTAACACATTAGTTATGAACCAGGAACATGTATCTATTAACATACTAGTTATGAACCAGGAACATGTATCTATTAACACACTAGTTATGAACCAGGAACATCTATCTATTAACACGCTAGTTATGAACCAGGAACATCTATCTATTAACATACTAGTTATGAACCAGGAACATCTATCTATTAACACATTAGTTATGAACCAGGAACATGTATCTATTAACATACTAGTTATGAACCAGGAACATGTATCTATTAACACACTAGTTATGAACCAGGAACATCTATCTATTAACATACTAGTTATGAACCAGGAACATCTATCTATTAACATACTAGTTATGAACCAGGAACATCTATCTATTAACATACTAGTTATGAACCAGGAACATCTATCTATTAACATACTAGTTATGAACCAGGAACATCTATCTATTAACATACTAGTTATGAACCAGGAACATGTATCTATTAACATACTAGTTATGAACCAGGAACATGTATCTATTAACACACTAGTTATGAACCAGGAACATGTATCTATTAACATACTAGTTATGAACCAGGAACTAGAAGAGAACCCCCCCCCCCCTCCCCTCAGAGATATATACTAGTTATGAACCAGGAACATGTATCTATTAACACATTAGTTATGAACCAGGAACTAGAAGAGAACCCCCCCCCCTCCCCCCCCCCTCCCCTCAGAGATATATACTAGTTATGAACCAGGAACTAGAAGAGAACCCCCCCCCCCCCCCCCCCCCCCTCCCCTCAGAGATATATACTAGTTATGAACCAGGAACTAGAAGAGAACCCCCCCTCCCCCCCCCTCCCCTCAGAGATATATACTAGTTATGAACCAGGAACTAGAAGAGAACCCCCCCCCCTCCCCTCAGAGATATATACTAGTTATGAACCAGGAACATGTATCTATTAACATACTAGTTATGAACCAGGAACATGTATCTATTAACACACTAGTTATGAACCAGGAACATCTATCTATTAACATACTAGTTATGAACCAGGAACATCTATCTATTAACATACTAGTTATGAACCAGGAACATCTATCTATTAACATACTAGTTATGAACCAGGAACATCTATCTATTAACATACTAGTTATGAACCAGGAACATCTATCTATTAACATACTAGTTATGAACCAGGAACATCTATCTATTAACATACTAGTTATGAACCAGGAACATGTATCTATTAACACACTAGTTATGAACCAGGAACATGTATCTATTAACATACTAGTTATGAACCAGGAACATGTATCTATTAACATACTAGTTATGAACCAGGAACATGTATCTATTAACATACTAGTTATGAACCAGGAACATGTATCTATTAACATACTAGTTATGAACCAGGAACATGTATCTATTAACATACTAGTTATGAACCAGGAACATCTATCTATTAACATACTAGTTATGAACCAGGAACATCTATCTATTAACATACTAGTTATGAACATGGAACATGTATCTATTAACATACTAGTTATGAACCAGGAACTAGAAGAGAACCCCCCCCCCCTCCCCTCAGAGATATATACTAGTTATGAACCAGGAACATGTATCTATTAACACACTAGTTATGAACCAGGAACATCTATCTATTAACATACTAGTTATGAACCAGGAACATGTATCTATTAACATACTAGTTATGAACCAGGAACTAGAAGAGAACCCCCCCCCTCCCCTCAGAGATATATACTAGTTATGAACCAGGAACATGTATCTATTAACATACTAGTTATGAACCAGGAACATCTATCTATTAACATACTAGTTATGAACCAGGAACATCTATCTATTAACACACTAGTTATGAACCAGGAACATCTATCTATTAACATACTAGTTATGAACCAGGAACATGTATCTATTAACACACTAGTTATGAACCAGGAACATCTATCTATTAACATACTAGTTATGAACCAGGAACATGTATCTATTAACATACTAGTTATGAACCAGGAACTAGAAGAGAACCCCCCCCCCTCCCCTCAGAGATATATACTAGTTATGAACCAGGAACATGTATCTATTAACACACTAGTTATGAACCAGGAACATGTATCTATTAACATACTAGTTATGAACCAGGAACATGTATCTATTAACACACTAGTTATGAACCAGGAACATCTATCTATTAACACATTAGTTATGAACCAGGAACATGTATCTATTAACATACTAGTTATGAACCAGGAACATCTATCTATTAACATACTAGTTATGAACCAGGAACATCTATCTATTAACATACTAGTTATGAACCAGGAACATCTATCTATTAACATACTAGTTATGAACCAGGAACATCTATCTATTAACATACTAGTTATGAACCAGGAACATGTATCTATTAACACACTAGTTATGAACCAGGAACATCTATCTATTAACATACTAGTTATGAACCAGGAACATCTATCTATTAACATACTAGTTATGAACCAGGAACATGTATCTATTAACATACTAGTTATGAACCAGGAACATGTATCTATTAACACACTAGTTATGAACCAGGAACATGTATCTATTAACACACTAGTTATGAACCAGGAACATCTATCTATTAACATACTAGTTATGAACCAGGAACATCTATCTATTAACATACTAGTTATGAACCAGGAACATCTATCTATTAACATACTAGTTATGAACCAGGAACATCTATCTATTAACATACTAGTTATGAACCAGGAACATGTATCTATTAACACACTAGTTATGAACCAGGAACATCTATCTATTAACATACTAGTTATGAACCAGGAACATCTATCTATTAACATACTAGTTATGAACCAGGAACATCTATCTATTAACATACTAGTTATGAACCAGGAACATCTATCTATTAACATACTAGTTATGAACCAGGAACATGTATCTATTAACACACTAGTTATGAACCAGGAACATCTATCTATTAACATACTAGTTATGAACCAGGAACATCTATCTATTAACATACTAGTTATGAACCAGGAACATGTATCTATTAACATACTAGTTATGAACCAGGAACATGTATCTATTAACACACTAGTTATGAACCAGGAACATGTATCTATTAACACACTAGTTATGAACCAGGAACATCTATCTATTAACATACTAGTTATGAACCAGGAACATCTATCTATTAACATACTAGTTATGAACCAGGAACTAGAAGAGAACCCCCCCCCCTCCCCTCAGAGATATATACTAGTTATGAACCAGGAACATGTATCTATTAACACACTAGTTATGAACCAGGAACATCTAGGAGAACCCCCCCCCCCTCCCCTCAGAGATATATACTAGTTATGAACCAGGAACTAGAGGAGACCCCCCCCCCCCCCTCTCCTCAGAGATATATACTAGTTATGAACCAGGAACATGTATCTATTAACATACTAGTTATGAACCAGGAACATGTATCTATTAACATACTAGTTATGAACCAGGAACATGTATCTATTAAAACACTAGTTATGAACCAGGAACATGTATCTATTAAAACACTAGTTATGAACCAGGAACATGTATCTATTAACATACTAGTTATGAACCAGGAACATGTATCTATTAACACACTAGTTATGAACCAGGAACATGTATCTATTAACACACTAGTTATGAACCAGGAACATCTATCCTTTAGGTCATGTGAGGAGTTTTTAGTTTTTCTGTTCTATTCCTTGTGGAATGTGTTTTTTTGTGTAGATGTGAGTCTTCAGCAAAACCAATAAACCCCCCCCTTGGGGATGAATACACCGTTCTACCACTGGACCTATTTGACCAGAGATCAAAGGGAATTCTGTAAGGGAGCCTTGCTTTCATTTACACTTGAATCTCTTTCAAGATTTCAAACCTGCCTAAAGTGATGGTCCCCCCCCCCCCCCCCCCCGCCCCCCACTCTGCTAAGCCACATCCTCAGCTGTGATTATTCTAAAGTGATGGTCCCGTCCCCCCCCACTCTGCTAAGCCACATCCTCAGCTGTGATTATTCTAAAGTGATGGTCCCCCCCCCCACTCTGCTAAGCCACATCCTCAGCTGTGATTATTCTAAAGTGATGGTTCCCCCCCCCCCACTCTGCTAAGCCACATCCTCAGCTGTGATTATTCTAAAGTGATGGTCCCCCCCCCCCACTCTGCTAAGCCACATCCTCAGCTGTGATTATTCTAAAGTGATGGTTCCCCCCCCCACTCTGCTAAGCCACATCCTCAGCTGTGATTATTCTAAAGTGATGGTTCCCCCCCCCACTCTGCTAAGCCACATCCTCAGCTGTGATTATTCTAAAGTGATGGTTCCCCCCCCCACTCTGCTAAGCCACATCCTCAGCTGTGATTATTCTAAAGTGATGGTCCCCCCCCCCCCACTCTGCTAAGCCACATCCTCAGCTGTGATTATTCTAAAGTGATGGTTCCCCCCCCCCCCCCCCCCCCCCCCCCCCGCCCCCCACTCTGCTAAGCCACATCCTCAGCTGTGATTATTCTAAAGTGATGGTCCCGTCCCCCCCCCACTCTGCTAAGCCACATCCTCAGCTGTGATTATTCTAAAGTGATGGTTCCCCCCCCCACTCTGCTAAGCCACATCCTCAGCTGTGATTATTCTAAAGTGATGGTTCCCCCCCCCCACTCTGCTAAGCCACATCCTCAGCTGTGATTATTCTAAAGTGATGGTCCCCCCCCCCCCCACTCTGCTAAGCCACATCCTCAGCTGTGATTATTCTAAAGTGATGGTTCCCCCCCCCACTCTGCTAAGCCACATCCTCAGCTGTGATTATTCTAAAGTGATGGTTCCCCCCCCCCACTCTGCTAAGCCACATCCTCAGCTGTGATTATTCTAAAGTGATGGTTTCCCCCCATGGCCCCCCCCCCCCCCCCCATGATCCCTCCGTGTCATTGGACACGGAGGGATCATGTTAGCCCTGATATGTTCCATGTAGAACTAGATGAACTGAGGGTACGTCTGAGGTCAGAGGGGAAACTAGAAACAGAGAACAGCTTTGATATCGGTCCACAGGAACAAGAATAAATCTGTGTTCTATACTTCCTGTCCCAAATCTGTGTTCTGTACTTCCTGTCCCAAATCTGTGTTCTGTACTTTTTGTACTTCATTCAAAAGCTTAAAAGGGATTTATGATAGAAGATATGCTAATGACTGAATTTATAAAGAGCTTCTTTATCAAACACAAACAGCCGTTAGCCAAAGGTCAAGTTCAAATAGCAGCTCTATGTGTGTGATCCAGCTCTACCTGTGGAAACATCTATGATTTATGCTAGAGCTGCGTCCACAATGGGAGCCAATAAGGGGGCCACATGGGAGCCACACACACACACACAGACACACACACACTGGGGCAGCAACACCTCTAGGCCTGCCAATGCCACAAACAGCCGTTAGCCAAAGGTCAAGTTCAAATAGCAGCTCTATGTGTGTGATCCAGCTCTACCTGTACCTCTCTATTATCAGGAGCATGTACACATACAGTAATATTTCACTAATAATACTTTAAAGTTGTAGTGGTTCTGGGCTGTTGTTGTATACAGTGTGTGTGTGTGTGTGTGTGTGTGTGTGTGTGTGTGTGTGTGTGTGTGTGTGTGTGTGTGTGTGTGTGTGTGTGTGTGTGTGTGTGTATGTTCAGGGAATGCAGAACAATCACTGAAACATGACTGAGGTGTTTGACAGTTGGTTGCAAGATTTTTTTTAACCTTTATTTAACTAGTCAAGTCAGTTAAGAACAAATTCTTATTTTCAATGACGGCCTAGGACAGTGGGTTAACTGCCTTGTTCAGGGGCAGAACGACAGATTTGTACCTTGTCAGCTCGGGGGATCAATCTTGCAACCTTTCGGTTCCTAGTCCAACGCTCTGGCTACCCTGCCTCTAACCACTAGGCTACCCTGCCTCTAACCACTAGGCTACCCTCCCTCTAACCACTAGGCTACCTTCCCTCTAACCACTAGGCTACACTGCCTCTAACCACTAGGCTACCTGTCTCTAACCACTAGGCTACCTTCCTCTAACCACTAGGCTACGCTGCCTCTAACAACTAGGCTACCCTCCCTCTAACCACTAGGCTACACTGCCTTTAACCACTAGGCTACCTGTCTCTAATCACTAGGCTACGCTGCCTCTAACCACTAGGCTACGCTGCCTCTAACCACTAGGCTACACTGCCTTTAACCACTAGGCTACCCTCCCTCTAACCACTAGACTACGACGCTGCCTCTAACCACTAGGCTACCTGCCTCTAACCACTAGGCTACCTGCCTCTAACCACTAGGCTACCCTCCCTTTAACCACTAGGCTACCTGTCTCTAACCACTAGGCTACCCTGCCTCTAACCACTAGGCTAACCTGCATCTAACCACTAGACTACCCTACCTCTAACCACTAGACTACCTGCCTCTAACCACTAGACTACCTGCCTCTAACCACTAGGCTACCTGCCTCTAACCACTAGGCTACCTGCCTCTAACCACTAGACTACCTGCCTCTAACCACTAGGCTACCTACCTCTAACCACTAGGCTACCTGCCTCTAACCACTAGGCTACTACCTCTAACCACTAGGCTACCTGCCTCTAACCACTAGGCTACACTGCCTCTAACCACTAGGCTACCTGTCTCTAACCACTAGGCTACCTTCCTCTAACCACTAGGCTACGCTGCCTCTAACAACTAGGCTACCCTCCCTCTAACCACTAGGCTACCTGCCTCTAACCACTAGGCTACCTACCTCTAACCACTAGGCTACCTACCTCTAACCACTAGGCTACCTACCTCTAACCACTAGGCTACCTACCTCTAACCACTAGGCTACCTACCTCTAGCCACTAGGCTACCCTGCCTCTAACCACTAGACTACCTGCATCTAACCACTAGGCTACCTGCCTCTAACCACTAGGCTACCTGTCTCTAACCACTAGGCTACCTGACTCTAACCACTAGGCTACCTGCCTCTAACCACTAGGCTACCTGTCTCTAACCACTAGGCTACCTGTCTCTAACCACTAGGCTACCCTCCCTCTAACCACTAGGCTACCCTCCCTCTAACCACTAGACTACCTGCCTCTAACCACTAGGCTACCCTCCCTCTAACCACTAGGCTACCTGCCTCTAACCACTAGGCTACCTGCCTCTAACCACTAGGCTACCCTGCCTCTAACCACTAGGCTACCCTGCCTCTAACCACTAGGCTACGCTGCCTCCCCAGATAAAGGGTGAGTGGTGGTGTCGCTGAGAGGTCAAAGGTTAGAGGTTCAGGGAGTTAAAGGTGAGAACAGGGTTGTACGTACCCGGCGGCGGCGGGTCTGTCCCATTCGTCGTCGCTGAGGCCCAGGTCTGCCAGGACGTTGTGTCTCTGGCGGGTGCTGACGGGGGACAGGCTGCCTTGGCTGGGCTTGGCGTTCCTCCACTCATGGCTGTGGAAGCTGTAGCCAGACGCCTGGAAACCTGGGGCTGGGACGGGATGCATACACACACAAACGACAAGACTATGTTAGCCCACGGAGCTAAAGCCTAGAGCTAACACAGTCGGTTCAGCTATCAGGCAAGTTTCCTCCTCACATGAGCATGGTTCAGTCAAAACCCTCCACTACATCTCCACTGTGTGGACCTGTCGTGCTACAGCCACTCACTAGTGATAATGTAGTACAACGTCTTGGTGAATGGATCTCCCTGTCATTGAACGCTTTTCCTGTCGAACTAGTTGGTCAAATGAATTGAGTGTTAGCGTGTGTGTGTGAAATTCTCTCAAACTCTCTGTCTCTCTCTCTCTCCCTCTCCCTCTCTGTCTCTGTCTCTGTCTCTCTCTCTGCCTCTCTCTCTGTCTCTGTCTCTCTCTCTCTCTCTCAATCTCTCTCTCTCTCTCTCTCTCTCTCTCAATTCAATGGGCTGTCTCTCTCTCTCTCTCTCTCTCTGTCTCTCTCTCTCTCTCTGCCTCTCTCTCTCTCTCTGCCTCTCTCTCTCCCTCTGCCTCTCTCTCTCTCTCTCCCTCGCTCTCTCTCCCTCTCTCTGGTCTGATATTGAGTTAAACAAAGACATCTGACTGTTTGGCTGCAGCGACTCTATTCTGCTGCTGTGTTTCATCAATAATGTAGAGCTGGTGGAGTTTCTATTCCTTGTGTGTGATCCAGCTCTACCTGTGGAAACATCTGTGATTCATGCTAGAGCTGCGTCCACATGAGTGCTATAAGGAAGCCACAAGGGAGCCACACACACACACACACACACACACACACACACACACACACACACACACACACCTCCTATGGGACATTAGATTGAAGACATGATGATCTGTCCTCCTATGGGACATTAGATGGACGACATGATGATCTGTCCTCCTATGGGACATTAGATGGAAGACATGATGATCTGTCCTCCTATGGGACATTAGATGGAAGACATGATGATCAGTCCTCCTATGGGACATTAGATGGACGACATGATAATCTGTCCTCCTACGGGACATTAGATGGAAGACATGATGATCTGTCCTCCTATGGGACATTAGATGGAAGACATGATGATCTGTCCTCCTATGGAAGACATGATGATCTGTCCTCCAATGGGACATTAGATGGAAGACATGATGATCTGTCCTCCTATGGAAGACATGATGATCTGTCCTCCAATGGGACATTAGATGGAAGACATGATGATCTGTCCTCCTATGGAAGACATGATGATCTGTCCTCCAATGGGACATTAGATGGAAGACATGATGATCTGTCCTCCTATGGAAGACATGATGATCTGTCCTCCAATGGGACATTAGATGGAAGACATGATGATCTGTCCTCCTATGGGACATTAGATGGACGACATGATGATCTGTCCTCCTATGGGACATTAGATGGACGCCACGATGATCTGTCCTCCTATGGGACATTAGATGGAAGACATGATGATCAGTCCTCCTATGGGACATTAGATGGAAGACATGATGATCTGTCCTCCTATGGGACATTAGATGGAAGACATGATGATCAGTCCTCCTATGGGACATTAGATGGACGACATGATGATCTGTCCTCCTATGGGACATTAGACGGAAGACATGATGATCTGTCCTCCTATGGAACATTAGATGGACGACATGATGATCAGTCCTCCTATGGGACATTAGATGGACGACATGATGATCAGTCCTCCTATGGGACATTAGATGGACGACATGATGATCTGTCCTCCTATGGAAGACATGGTGTGTCCTCCTATGGAACATTAGATGGACGACATGATGATCAGTCCTCCTATGGGACATTAGATGGACGACATGATGATCTGTCCTCCTATGGGACATTAGATGGAAGACATGATGATCTGTCCTCCTATGGGACATTAGATGGACGACATGATCTGTCCTCCTATGGGACATTAGATGGAAGACATGATGATCAGTCCTCCTATGGGACATTAGATGGAAGACATGATGATCTGTCCTCCTATGGGACATTAGATGGACGACATGATGATCAGTCCTCCTATGGGACATTAGATGGAAGACATGATGATCTGTCCTCCTATGGAACATTAGATGGACGACATGATGATCAGTCCTCCTATGGGACATTAGATGGACGACATGATGATCAGTCCTCCTATGGGACATTAGATGGACGACATGATGATCTGTCCTCCTTTGGAAGACATGGTGTGTCCTCCTATGGAACATTAGATGGACGACATGATGATCAGTCCTCCTATGGGACATTAGATGGACGACATGATGATCAGTCCTCCTATGGGACATTAGATGGACGACATGATGATCAGTCCTCCTATGGGACAATAGATGGACGACAGGATGATCAGTCCTCCTATGGGACATTAGATGGACGACATGATGATCAGTCCTCCTATGGGACATTAGATGGACGACATGATGATCTGTCCTCCTATGGGACATTAGATGGACGACATGATGATCAGTCCTCCTATGGGACATTAGATGGACGACATGATGATCAGTCCTCCTATGGGACATTAGATGGACGACATGATGATCTGTCCTCCTATGGGACATTAGATGGACGACAGGATGATCAGTCCTCCTATGGGACATTAGATGGACGACAGGATGATCAGTCCTCCTATGGGACATTAGATGGACGACATGATGATCAGTCCTCCTATGGGACATTAGATGGACGACATGATGATCTGTCCTCCTATGGGACATTAGATGGACGACATGATGATCAGTCCTCCTATGGGACATTAGATGGACGACATGATGATCTGTCCTCCTATGGGACATTAGATGGACGACATGATGATCAGTCCTCCTATGGGACATTAGATGGACGACATGATGATCAGTCCTCCTATGGGACATTAGATGGACGACATGATGATCTGTCCTCCTATGGGACACTAGATGGACGACATGATGATCTGTCCTCCTATGGGACACTAGATGGACGACATGATGATCTGTCCTCCTATGGGACATTAGATGGACGACATGATGATCAGTCCTCCTATGGGACACTAGATGGACGACATGATAGCCATATGTGCAATACATGCACAGCATACAGATTAATATATTGATTAACAATAAACAGATTCCTCGTCCTTCTGCCTTTCGATATAATGGACGGGATAAAAATAAAAAATAAAAAAAATAATAATAATAATAGCTACAGTATGAATTTTCTCCTGATAGTACATTTCCTAATAGGATCAGCATTGTTCTCCTCATAGTAAATCTCCTAATAGGACCAGCATTGTTCTCCTCATAGTATATCTCCTAATAGGACCAGCATTGTTCTCCTCATAGTAAATCTCCTAATAGGACCAGCATTGTTCTCCTCATAGTAAATCTTCTAATAGGACCAGCATTGTTCTCCTCATAGTATATCTCCTAATAGGACCAGCATTGTTCTCCTCATAGTAAATCTCCTAATAGGACCAGCATT
>NC_048585.1:3615617-3645617 GCF_013265735.2 Oncorhynchus mykiss
GGGCCAGGGTTAGGACCAGGGTTAAGACCAGGGTTAAGACCAGGGTTAGGACCAGGGTTAAGACCAGGGTTAGGACCAGGGTTAAGACCAGGGTTAGGGCCAGGGTTAGGACCAGGGTTAGGACCAGGGTTAGGACCAGGGTTAAGACCAGGGTTAGGGCCAGGGTTAGGACCAGGGTTAGGACCAGGGTTAAGACCAGGGTTAGGGCCAGGGTTAGGACCAGGGTTAGGACCAGGGTTTGGACCAGGGTTAGGACCAGGGTTAAGACCATACACCATATAGGGTTAGGACCGTTTAGAAATTACAGCATTTTTTGTACATAATCCCCCCATTTTAAGGGACCAAAAGTATTGGGACAAATTCACTACTAACGGAAGTAGTGAAAAGTGAAGTATTTAGTCTCGTATCCATAGCAACGACAACGTCAAGCTTGTGCCTCAAACTGGTTGGATGCATTTCCTGTTTGTTTTGGATGTGTTTCAGATTATTTTGTGCCCAATATAAATGAATGGTAAATAATGTATTGTGTCATTTTGGAGTCACTTTAATTGTATAAATAAGAATAGAATATGTTTCTAAACACTTCTAAATTCATGTGGATGTTACCATGGTTACGGACAGTCTTGAATGAATCTGGAAATAATGATGAGTGAGAAACTCATTCAACTTCATAGTCATTGTATCATTTCAAATACAACTTGCTGGAGAACAGAGCCTGAACAACAACAAGGGTCCTTTTGGAGCTCACTGTACGACAGCATGGAGATAGATAACAGTGTAGAGCTAGATAACAGGGTAGAGATAGATACGTGTGGAGCTAGATAACAGTGTGGAGCTGGATAATCAGTGTGGAGCTAGATAACAGTGTAGAGCTAGATAACAGTGTAGAGCTAGATAACAGTGTGGAGCTAGATAACAGTGTAGAGCTAGATAACAGTGTGGAGCTAGATAACAGTGTAGAGCTAGATAACAGTGTAGAGCTAGATAACAGTGTAGAGCTAGATAACAGAGTGGAGCTAGATAACAGTGTAGAGCTAGATAACAGTGTGGAGCTAGATAACAGTGTAGAGCTAGATAACAGTGTAGAGCTAGATAACAGTGTAGAGATAGATAACAGTGTAGAGCTAGATAACAGTGTAGAGCTAGATAACAGTGTAGAGCTAGATAACAGTGTAGAGCTAGATAACTAGGTAGAGCTAGATAACAGTGTAGAGCTAGATAACAGTGTAGAGCTAGATAACAGTGTAGAGCTAGATAACAGTGTAGAGCTAGATAACTAGGTAGAGCTAGATAACAGTGTAGAGCTAGATAACAGTGTAGAGCTAGATAACAGTGTAGAGCTAGATAACAGTGTGGAGCTAGATAACAGTGTGGAGCTAGATAACAGTGTAGAGCTAGATAACAGTGTAGAGCTAGATAACAGTGTGGAGATAGATAACAGTGTAGAGCTAGATAACAGAGTGGAGCTAGATAACAGTGTAGAGCTAGATAACAGTGTGGAGCTAGATAACAGTGTAGAGCTAGATAACAGTGTAGAGCTAGATAACAGTGTAGAGCTAGATAACTAGGTAGAGCTAGATAACAGTGTAGAGCTAGATAACAGTGTAGAGCTAGATAACAGTGTAGAGCTAGATAACAGTGTGGAGCTAGATAACAGTGTGGAGCTAGATAACAGTGTAGAGCTAGATAACAGTGTAGAGCTAGATAACAGTGTAGAGCTAGATAACAGTGTGGAGCTAGATAACAGTGTAGAGCTAGATAACAGAGTGGAGCTAGATAACAGTGTAGAGCTAGATAACAGTGTGGAGCTAGATAACAGTGTAGAGCTAGATAACAGTGTAGAGCTAGATAACAGTGTAGAGATAGATAACAGTGTAGAGCTAGATAACAGTGTAGAGCTAGATAACAGTGTAGAGCTAGATAACAGTGTAGAGCTAGATAACTAGGTAGAGCTAGATAACAGTGTAGAGCAAGATAACAGTGTAGAGCTAGATAACAGTGTGGAGATAGATAACAGTGTAGAGCTAGATAACAGTGTAGAGCTAGATAACTAGGTAGAGCTAGATAACAGTGTAGAGCTAGATAACAGTGTAGAGCTAGATAACAGTGTAGAGCTAGATAACAGTGTGGAGCTAGATAACAGTGTGGAGCTAGATAACAGTGTAGAGCTAGATAACAGTGTAGAGCTAGATAACAGTGTGGAGATAGATAACAGTGTAGAGCTAGATAACAGAGTGGAGCTAGATAACAGTGTAGAGCTAGATAACAGTGTGGAGCTAGATAACAGTGTAGAGCTAGATAACAGTGTGGAGATAGATAACAGTGTAGAGCTAGATAACAGTGTAGAGCTAGATAACAGTGTAGAGCTAGATAACAGTGTAGAGATAGATAACAGTGTGGAGCTAGATAACAGTGTAGAGCTAGATAACAGTGTAGAGCTACATAACAGTGTAGAGCTAGATAACTAGGTAGAGCTAGATAACAGTGTAGAGCTAGATAACAGTGTAGAGCTAGATAACAGTGTAGAGCTAGATAACAGTGTAGAGCTAGATAACAGTGTGGAGCTAGATAACAGTGTAGAGCTAGATAACAGTGTAGAGCTAGATAACAGTGTGGAGATAGATAACAGTGTAGAGCTAGATAACAGAGTGGAGCTAGATAACAGTGTAGAGCTAGATAACAGTGTGGAGCTAGATAACAGTGTAGAGCTAGATAACAGTGTGGAGATAGATAACAGTGTAGAGCTAGATAACAGTGTAGAGCTAGATAACAGTGTAGAGCTAGATAACAGCGTGGAGCTAGATAACAGAGTGGAGCTAGATAACAGTGTAGAGCTAGATAACAGTGTAGAGCTAGATAACAGTGTGGAGCTAGATAATAGAGTGGAGCTAGATAACAGAGTGGAGCTAGATAACAGTGTAGAGCTAGATAACAGAGTGGCGCTAGATAACAGCGTGGAGCTAGATAACAGTGTAGAGCTAGATAACAGTGTAGAGCTAGATAACAGTGTGGAGCTAGATAACAGTGTAGAGCTAGATAACAGTGTAGAGCTAGATAACAGTGTAGAGCTAGATACCAGTGTAGAGCTAGATAACAGCATGGAGCTAGATAACAGTGTAGAGCTAGGACAGGGAGGACCTAGAGAGAGTGAGAGGACCAAAAGAGAGAGAGAGGACCTAGAGAGAGAGAGGACCTAGAGAGCGAAAGGAAAGACCCAGAGAGAGAGAGAGGACCTAGAGAGAGAGAGAGAGGACCTAGAGAGAGAGAGGGAGGATCCAGAGAGAGAGAGGGGACCTAGAGAGAGAGAGAGGGGACCTAGAAAGAGAGAGAGGACCTAGAGAGAGAGAGATGACCTAGAGAGAGAGAGAGGACCCTGAGAGAGAGAGGACCTAGAAAGAGAGAGAGGACCTAGAGAGAGAGAGAGGACCTAGAGAGAGAGGACCTAGAAAGAGAGAGAGGACCTAGAGAGAGAGGAATGACCTAGAGAGAGAGGAATGACCTAGAGAGAGAGGACCTAGAGAGAGAGAGAGGACCTAGAGAGAGAGAGAGGACCTAGAGAGAGAGAGGACTTAGATAGAGAGGGAGTGGAGAACTATCTCTCCGTGTTGAGAGGGCATCCCACTTTAGACGGACTGTAGCCCAGCTGTGAGTTCCTCTCCATCAGACCAGGAACGTTAAAAGAGAAGCCCTGCTCATTTGAAACTCAAAGGGTTTCAGTTTCCTCACACATACAGATCAGAACAGAGGGTCTACGCTACAGTTTCCTCACACATACAGATCAGATCAGAGGGTCTACGCTACAGTTTCCTCACACATACAGATCAGATCAGAGGGTCCACGCTACAGTTTCCTCACACATACAGATCAGATCAGAGGGTCTACGCTACAGTTTCCTCACACATACAGATCAGATCAGAGGGTCTGCGCTACAGTTTCCTCACACATACAGATCAGATCAGAGGGTCCACGCTACAGTTTCCTCACACATACAGATCAGATCAGAGCAGCTGCTGAGAGCTGGAGACTCTTTGAGGAAGAGGAACTGGCTGAGCGTCTGAATAAAGTAGAACACATCTACAATCCCTACAATCCATACAGATCAGATCAGAGCAGAGCAGCTGCTGAGAGCTGGAGACTCTTTGAGGAAGAGGAACTGGCTGAGCGTCTGAATAAAGTAGAACACATCTACAATCCCTACAATCCATACAGATCAGATCAGAGCAGAGCAGCTGCTGAGAGCGGGAGACTCTTTGAGGAAGAGGAACCGGCTGAGCGTCTGAATAAAGTAGAACACATCTACAATCCCTACTTGGTTTAACTACTCCATGTTTTCCACTGCTACTTGGAGAGTTGAATATTGGTTAATATAACACAGGAAGATGTTTCCTCTGTTGAAAGCTGACCAGGCCTGTTTCCTCAAAAGCATCTCAGAGTACGAATGCTGAACCAGGATCTGATCTCTTATTCATTATCATTTAGTAGGATTTCATTTTTATGTTTTATTTAACATGTATTTCTCTAGGCAAGTCAGTTTAAGAATAAATCCTGTTTTACAATGACGGCCTACACCGGGTAAGCCTGGAATGATGGGAACCAGAGGAGAACCCCTTAACTCTCCTCCCAGTGACTATGGGTGGTGGGAGGAGCCAGAGGAGAACCCCTTAACTCTCCTCCCAGTGACTAAGGGTGGTGGGAGGAGCCAGGAGGAGAAACCCTTAACTCTCCTCCCAGTGACTATGGGTGGTGGGAGGAGCCAGGAGGAGAACCCCTTAACTCTCCTCCCAGTGACTATGGGTGGTGGGAGGAGCCAGGAGGAGAAACCCTTAACTCTCCTCCCAGTGACTATGGGTGGTGGGAGGAGCCAGAGGAGAACCCCTTAACTCTCCTCCCAATGACTGTGGGTGGTGGGAGGAGCCAGAGGAGAAACCCTTAACTCTCCTCCTGGTGTCTATGGGTGGTGGGAGGAGCCAGGAGGAGAACCCCTTAACTCTCCTCCCAGTGACTATGGGTGGTGGGAGGAGCCAGGAGGAGACGCGTAGCTAAAGTGACAGATACACTCTGCCTGCAACACATTAATATGGGAAGCTCATTGAGGATGTGTGTGTGTGTGTGTGTTGTTTAAACACTCCGACTACATTAGTAATAACAGTGAAGGAACCTGATTATCTCTGTTTCATCACAACTTCAATTAGAAATATTTAGCTCCTCGTTCAAACAAATAACTAACGGAACCAAACAGACACTAGACACATAGAGCGCATCCCAAATTACACCCCCCTTTTCCCCTTTCTAGTGCACTACTTTTGACCAGGGCCTATAGGGCCCCTCTAAAGGGAATAGGGGGCCATTTGAGAGACATGGAAACAGATGAGTCAGTAAACATGGATGTCAGTTTGATTCCCCCCCCCCCCCCCCTCTGTGAGCCGATTGGTTCATCACGTCCCCGGGGGGACGCGTTGGTTGTTAAATGGTCTGATTGAACAAACAAAGCGTTTCATTTGTTCCAATTAAACTAATCTAAGCCTAATATGCGTACAGAGTAGTAGCTCTGTGATGATTGGCTGTGGTGGGGTCTCCTGCTGCATTGCAATAGTTTAAGGGGAACTGAGAAAATTCTTTCAGGAAACGGTGTGGTGGGCAGGACTGTGTTATCTCCAGTGGGCTGGGTTTACACAGGAAGCCCAGTTCTTTCAGGAAACGGTGTGGTGAGAAGGACTGTGTTATCTCCAGTGGGCTGGGTTTACACAGGAAGCCCAGTTCTTTCAGGAAACGGTGTGGTGAGAAGGACTGTGTTATCTCCAGTGGGCTGGGTTTACACAGGAAGCCCAGTTCTTTCAGGAAACGGTGTGGTGAGAAGGACTGTGTTATCTCCAGTGGGCTGGGTTTACACAGGAAGCCCAGTTCTTTCAGGAATCGGTGTGGTGAGAAGGACTGTGTTATCTCCAGTGGGCTGGGTTTACACAGGAAGCCCAGTTCTTTCAGGAAACGGTGTGGTGAGAAGGACTGTGTTATCTCCAGTGGGCTGGGTTTACACAGGAAGCCCAATTCTTTTGGAAGGTCCGTCTTTTGACCAATCCCATCAGATCTTTTCACATCAAATTATTTTTCAGCTCTGATCTGATTGGTCAAAAGACAAAATAGTGAGAAGGAAAAAAAAATAGATTTGGTCTGCCTGTGTAAACACAGACATTTTGTTGTAGTTTTAATTCTACATTTAAAATTCTACTCATTCTTAATTAGTACCAGTCAAGCCCATAGGGGTTTGGCTCTGTCTCCATGTGCTGTTCTGTCAGACTTCATACTGACCTCATCAACTCCATCATTCAGTCAGTGAGACTGGGAGGAATGAATCAACCATGATCTGTTCTGTCAGACTTCATACTGACCTCATCAACTCCATCATTCAGTCAGTGAGACTGGGAGGAATGAATCAACCATGTGCTGTTCTGTCAGACTTCATACTGACCTCATCAACTCCATCATTCAGTCAGTGAGACTGGGAGGAATGAATCAACCATGATCTGTTCTGTCAGACATCATACTGACCTCATCAACTCCATCATCCAGTCAGTGAGACTGGGAGGAATGAATCAACCATGATCTGTTCTGTCAGACTTCATACTGACCTCATCAACTCCATCATCCGGTCAGAGAGACTGGGAGGAATGAATCAACCATGATCTGTTCTGTCAGACTTCATACTGACCTCATCAACTCCATCATCCAGTCAGTGAGACTGGGAGGAATGAATCAACCATGATCTGTTCTGTCAGACATCATACTGACCTCATCAACTCCATCATTCAGTCAGTGAGACTGGGAGGAATGAATCAACCATGATCTGTTCTGTCAGACATCATACTGACCTCATCAACTCCATCATCCAGTCAGTGAGACTGGGAGGAATGAATCAACCATGATCTGTTCTGTCAGACATCATACTGACCTCATCAACTCCATCATTCAGTCAGTGAGACTGGGAGGAATGAATCATTGAATACGACTCGCAATTGAAGCCACATTTTTTTAAAAATTTCTGTCGCTATTTTTTGATAAATGATTAATGTAATTCCATTTCCTGGAAATGTGCGGAACATGTGCATTGATAATGATATCCTAGGGCTGTAGAGATGGGTTGGAGTGAGTGTTAACTCACACGCTTTGTTTTAGGTATGACAGGCCTGGTCAGGTGAATTATATCTAACAAGGACAGTGGTTTTGACTAACAGAGAGGTTGGGTCAGTGGTTTTGACTAACAGAGAGGTTGGCATAGTGGTTTTGACTAACAGAGAGGTTGGGTCAGTGGTTTTGACTAACAGAGAGGTTGGGTCAGTAGTTTTGACTAACAGAGAGGTTGGGTCAGTGGTTTTGACTAACAGAGAGGTTGGGTCAGTGGTTTTGACTAACAGAGAGGTTGGGTCAGTAGTTTTGACTAACAGAGAGGTTGGTACAGTGGTTTTGACTAACAGAGGGGTTGGTACAGTGGTTTTGACTAACAGAGAGGTTGGGTCAGTGGTTTTGATTAACAGAGAGGTTGGGTCAGTAGTTTTGACTAACAGAGAGGTTGGGTCAGTGGTTTTGACTAACAGAGAGGTTGGTTCAGTGGTTTTGACTAACAGAGAGGTTGGGTCAGTGGTTTTGACTAACAGAGAGGTTGGTACAGTGGTTTTGACTAACAGAGAGGTTGGTACAGTGGTTTTGACTAACAGAGAGGTTGGTATAGTGGTTTTGACTAGCAGAGAGGTTGGGTGAGTGGTTTTGACTAACAGAGAGGTTGGCATAGTGGTTTTGACTAACAGAGAGGTTGGGTCAGTGGTTTTGACTAACAGAGAGGTTGGGTCAGTAGTTTTGACTAACAGAGAGGTTGGGTCAGTGGTTTTGACTAACAGAGAGGTTGGGTCAGTGGTTTTGACTAACAGAGAGGTTGGGTCAGTAGTTTTGACTAACAGAGAGGTTGGGTCAGTGGTTTTGACTAACAGAGAGGTTGGGTCAGTAGTTTTGACTAACAGAGAGGTTGGGTCAGTGGTTTTGACTAACAGAGAGGTTGGGTCAGTGGTTTTGACTAACAGAGAGGTTGGGTCAGTAGTTTTGACTAACAGAGAGGTTGGGTCAGTGGTTTTGACTAACAGAGGGGTTGGTACAGTGGTTTTGACTAACAGAGAGGTTGGGTCAGTGGTTTTGATTAACAGAGAGGTTGGGTCAGTAGTTTTGACTAACAGAGAGGTTGGGTCAGTGGTTTTGACTAACAGAGAGGTTGGTTCAGTGGTTTTGACTAACAGAGAGGTTGGGTCAGTGGTTTTGACTAACAGAGAGGTTGGTACAGTGGTTTTGACTAACAGAGAGGTTGGTACAGTGGTTTTGACTAACAGAGAGGTTGGTATAGTGGTTTTGACTAGCAGAGAGGTTGGGTGAGTGGTTTTGACTAACAGAGAGGTTGGTACAGTGGTTTTGACTAACAGAGAGGTTGGTACAGTGGTTTTGACTAACAGAGAGGTTGGTACAGTGGTTTTGACTAACAGAGAGGTTGGTATAGTGGTTTTGACTAACAGAGAGGTTGGTACAGTGGTTTTAACTAACAGAGAGGTTGGTTCAGTGGTTTTAACTAACAGAGAGGTTGGGTCAGTGGTTTTGACTAACAGAGAGGTTGGGTCAGTGGTTTTGACTAACAGTGTGTGTGTGTGTGTGTTTCCAGTGTGTGTGTGTGTGTGTGTCCAGTGTGTGTGTGTGTGTGTGCGTCCAGTGTGTACGCACTACCTGAGTTGTCCTCGTCCTTGCGGATCTTGAGCTTGACCAGTTCTTCACACTGCTGGAGAATCTGAACAGCGTCTTCCATGGAACAGTTGTCCAGACGGATGTTATCGATGGCCAGCAGCTTGTCCCCCAGCTCCAGAGTCCCAGTCCTGGGGAGAGGAACACACAGACCAGGGTTTAGAGGTGACCAGCAGCTTGTCCCCCAGCTCCAGAGTCCCAGTCCTGGGGAGAGGAACACACAGACCAGGGTTTAGAGGTGACCAGCAGCTTGTCCCCCAGCTCCAGAGTCCCAGTCCTGGGGAGAGGAACACACAGACCAGGGTTTAGAGGTGACCAGTCTTGTCCCACAGCTCCAGAGTCCCAGTCCTGGGGAGAGGAACACACAGACCAGGGTTTAGAGGTGACCAGTCTTGTCCCACAGCTCCAGAGTCCCAGTCCTGGGGAGAGGAACACACAGACCAGGGTTTAGAGGTGACCAGCAGCTTGTCCCCCAGCTCCAGAGTCCCAGTCCTGGGGAGAGGAACACACAGACCAGGGTTTAGAGGTGACCAGTCTTGTCCCCCAGCTCCAGAGTCCCAGTCCTGGGGAGAGGAACACACAGACCAGGGTTTAGAGGTGACCAGGACTGTCTTCAGTTCTATATTCTACAGTGTGCTCTATGTGTAAATGTGGTCAGTTGATAAGACTGGTTACAACATCAGTTCAGTGCTGCTCACATGCTGTTCTGTCACAACATAAACACTGATCTGATCTGAATCTCGTGTGGAAACATCCATTAACCATCACGCGCCCACATACTGTACACAGTCATAGTTCTCACCAACACACAGACAGAATCCTAATCCAGACCCCCCCCCCCCCCCCCCCCCCCACCACCATAGACAGATACGCAGATGTAATGCATGTTTAACTCTGTCAGAGAGTCAAACAGAGTGCTGTTAACAGGAGGCCTGACAGAGACAAGGTGCTGAAATGAGACTCACAGAGACCTGTTAACAGGAGTCCTGACAGAGACAAGCTGATGAAATGAGACTCACAGAGACCTGTTAACTGGAGTCCTGACAGAGACAAGCTGATGAAATGAGACTCACAGAGACCTGTTAACTGGAGTCCTGACAGAGACAAGCTGATGAAATGAGACTCACAGAGACCTGTTAACAGGAGTCCTGACAGAGACAAGCTGCTGAAATGAGACTCACAGAGACCTGTTAACTGGAGTCCTGACAGAGACAAGCTGCTGAAATGAGACTCACAGAGACCTGTTAACTGGAGTCCTGACAGAGACAAGCTGCTGAAATGAGACTCACAGAGACCTGTTAACTGGAGTCCTGACAGAGACAAGCTGATGAAATGAGACTCACAGAGACCTGTTAACTGGAGTCCTGACAGAGACAAGCTGATGAAATGAGACTCACAGAGACCTGTTAACTGGAGTCCTGACAGAGACAAGCTGCTGAAATGAGACTCACAGAGACCTGTTAACTGGAGTCCTGACAGAGACAAGCTGATGAAATGAGACTCACAGAGACCTGTTAACTGGAGTCCTGACAGAGACAAGCTGATGAAATGAGACTCACAGAGACCTGTTAACTGGAGTCCTGACAGAGACAAGCTGATGAAATGAGACTCACAGAGACCTGTTAACTGGAGTCCTGACAGAGACAAGCTGATGAAATGAGACTCACAGAGACCTGTTAACTGGAGTCCTGACAGAGACAAGCTGCTGAAATGAGACTCACAGAGACCTGTTAACAGGGAACATAGTGCACTACACAGGGAATAGGGTGCCATTTGGAATGCACGACAAGCAGTCATCAGTTTGCTCCCATCCCTCCCTTCACCATGACAACACAGAGGCAGAATACACAATACTGTTCAGTTGTCCTCATTCCTCATTCTGGAACAACATTTTATATTCCAATGTAATCCAGAGAAAAAAACAAATTATTAAAATGACCAATAATCTCTGTTGTTTTTTTTATATATATATTTTTTTTACTAATGTCCAAAATGACTAAATCCTAAAAGGTATAAGGGACAACACCTGCCCAATTTACCTGAAAGCCAGGTCATCGTTACGGTAAATACCCTAGTACAAGAGCATAGGAACAGGTTTATTAACGTACCTCCTCTAATAGAGCAGCAGAATATAAACTAGAATCACATCATAACTCCCCAGTGCCTTTCCCTCTGTCTCCTTGACAGGGGTAACTAATACCTAGATATAACAGGACTGGGTGCCTTTCCCTCTGTCTCCTTGACACGGGTAACTAATACCTAGATATAACAGGACTGGGTGCCTCTCCTCTGACTCCTTGACAGGGGTAACTAATACCTAGATAGAACAGGACTGGGTGCCTCTCCTCTGACTCCTTGACAGGGGTAACTAATACCTAGATATAACAGGACTGGGTGCCTCTCCTCTGACTCCTTGACAGGGGTAACTAATACCTAGATAGAACAGGACTGGGTGCCTCTCCTCTGACTCCTTGACAGGGGTAACTAATACCTAGATAGAACAGGACTGGGTGCCTCTCCTCTGACTCCTTGACAGGGGTAACTAATACCTAGATAGAACAGGACTGGGTGCCTCTCCTCTGACTCCTTGACAGGGGTAACTAATACCTAGATATAACAGGACTGGGTGCCTTTCCCTCTGTCTCCTTGTCAGGGGTAACTAATACCTAGATAGAACAGGACTGGGTGCCTCTCCTCTGTCTCCTTGACAGGGGTAACTAATACCTAGATATAACAGGACTGGGTGCCTTTCCCTCTGTCTCCTTGACAGGGGTAACTAATACCTAGATATAACAGGACTGGGTGCCTCTCCTCTGTCTCCTTGACAGGGGTAACTAATACCTAGATATAACAGGACTGGGTGCCTCTCCTCTGACTCCTTGACAGGGGTAACTAATACCTAGATATAACAGGACTGGGTGCCTCTCCTCTCTCTCCTTGACAGGGGTAACTAATACCTAGATATAACAGGACAGGGTGCCTCTCCTCTGACTCCTTGTCAGGGGTAACTAATACCTAGATAGAACAGGACTGGGTGCCTTCCCTCTGTCTCCTTGACAGGGGTAACTAATACCTAGATAGAACAGGACTGGGTGCCTCTCCTCTGACTCCTTGACAGGGGTAACTAATACCTAGATATAACAGGACTGGGTGCCTCTCCTCTGACTCCTTGACAGGGGTAACTAATACCTAGATATAACAGGACAGGGTGCCTCTCCTCTGTCTCCTTGACATGGGTAACTAATACCTAGATATAACAGGACAGGGATCCTCTCCTCTGTCTCCTTGACAGGGGTAACTAATACCTAGATATAACAGAACAGGGATCCTCTCCTCTGTCTCCTTGACAGGGGTAACTAATACCTAGATAGAACAGGACTGGGTGCCTCTCCTCTGTCTCCTTGACAGGGGTAACTAATACCTAGATATAACAGGACTGGGTGCCTCTCCTCTGACTCCTTGACAGGGGTAACTAATACCTAGCTATAACAGGACAGGGTGCCTCTCCTCTGTTTCCTTGACAGGGGTAACTAATACCTAGATAGAACAGGACTGGGTGCCTTCCCTCCGCTCCTTGACAGGGGTAACTAATACCTAGATATAACAGGACTGGGTGCCTCTCCTCTGACTCCTTGACAGAGGTAACTAATACCTAGATATAACAGGACTGGGTGCCTGTCCTCTGACTCCTTGACAGGGGTAACTAATACCTATATATAACAGGACAGGGTGCCTCTCCTCTGTCTCCTTGACAGGGGTAACTAATACCTAGATATAACAGGACTGGGTGCCTCTCCTCTGACTCCTTGACAGGGGTAACTAATACCTAGATATAACAGGACTGGGTGCCTTTCCTCTGACTCCTTGACAGGGGTAACTAATACCTAGATATAACAGGACTGGGTGCCTCTCCTCTCTCTCCTTGACAGGGGTAACTAATACCTAGATAGCTCTGTCTCCTTGACAGGGGTAACTAATACCTAGATAGAACAGGACTGGGTGCCTCTCCTCTGACTCCTTGACAGGGGTAACTAATACCTAGATATAACAGGACTGGTTGCCTCTCCTCTGTCTCCTTGACAGGGGTAACTAATACCTAGATAGAACAGGACTGGGTGCCTCTCCTCTGTCTCCTTGACATGGGTAACTAATACCTATATATAACAGGACTGGGTGCCTCTCCTCTGTCTCCTTGACAGGGGTAACTAATACTTAGATATAACAGGACTGGGTGCCTCTCCTCTGACTCCTTGACAGGGGTAACTAATACCTAGATATAACAGGACTGGGTGCCTTTCCTCTGACTCCTTGACAGGGGTAACTAATACCTAGATATAACAGGACTGGGTGCCTCTCCTCTGTCTCCTTGACAGGGGTAACTAATACCTAGATAGCTCTGTCTCCTTGACAGGGGTAACTAATACCTAGATAGAACAGGACTGGGTGCCTCTCCTCTGACTCCTTGACAGGGGTAACTAATACCTAGATATAACAGGACTGGTTGCCTCTCCTCTCTCTCCTTGACAGGGGTAACTAATACCTAGATAGAACAGGACTGGGTGCCTCTCCTCTGTCTCCTTGACATGGGTAACTAATACCTAGATATAACAGGACAGGGATCCTCTCCTCTGACTCCTTGACAGGGGTAACTAATACCTAAATAGCTCTGCCTCCTTGACAGGGGTAACTAATACCTAGATAGAACAGGACAGGTTGCTTTGGGGAGAGAATCATAATCACTGATTAGAGCATAACCCAATTTCTCTCATCTTCCTCTCAGCATAATTACCAGATCTGTATCCCAAATGGAACCCTATTCTCTATATAGTGTACTAGTTTTGACCAGGGCCCGTAGGGAATAGGTGCCAATTGGGCCCCAGCCAAGGTAAACATATGTGTTGGTTGCGTAAGGCCTGGCAAAACGAGGGCAGAGACAGAATGTGGGTTAATTAGTTAGAGCCCTGGTGGTAAACAGAATGCAGCGTCGCCTTGGTAACGGGTCTGGATGTAAACACGGAGAACACCCAGCCCAGTTACTGCAGAAGGAGGAGGGGTTTAAAACTACATCTCTGTCTGTAGGTTGTGTGTGTGTGTGTGTGTGTGTATTTGTGTGTGTGTGTGTATTTGTGTGTGTGTGTGTATTTGTGTGTGTGTGTGTGTGTGTGTGTGTGTGTGTGTGTGTGTGTGTGTGTGTGTGTGTGTGTGTGTGTGTGTATTTGTGTGTGTGTGTGTGTGTGTGTGTGTGTGTATGTATTTGTGTGCTCCACACAACTTGTAGCTAGCTACTGCTACCCCTCTACCCCTCTATCCCTCTACCCCTCTACCCCTCTATCCCTCTACCCCTCTATCCCTCTACCCCTCTACCCCTCTACCCCTCTATCCCTCTATCCCTCTACCCCACTATCCCTCTATCCCTCTACCCCTCTACCCCTCCCCCCAGCTGGGAATTCCCTCTCTCTGTGTAAAGTCGTGAACAGCCGTTTCCACTTTGGGGGATTTAATTGAAGAACCTTGTCCGCTGCCTCCCACAACGAGATGACAACATCCGTTAGTTAGCTAGCGACTCGTCAAGCTGGCCCACTTCAGTTGAGAGGTTCAATCACAGTTTATACGTGTCCTAACGTGTCCTAACGATGGTATGTGTGACGTCTCATGGTGTTTTTATTATGTGGGGTAATGGCCCCCTGGGGGTCGTACCACAGAGCAGGGAGCCTGGCCACTGACCATCGGAGCAGGGTGCCTGGCCACTGACCATCAGAACACAGAGCAGGGAGCCTGGCCACTGAACATCGCAACACGGAGCCTGGCCACTGACCATCAGAACACGGAGCCTGGCCACTGACCATCAGAACACGGAGCCTGGCCACTGACCATCGCAACACGGAGCCTGGCCACTGAACATCGTACCACAGAGCAGGAACCACTGAACATCAGAACACGGAGCCTGGCCACTGACCATCAGAACACGGAGCAGGGAGCCTGGCCACTGACCATCAGAGCAGGGAGCCTGGCCACTGACAATCAGAACACGGAGCCTGGCCACTGAACATCGGAGCAGGGTGCCTGGCCACTGACCATCAGAGCAGGGAGCCTGGCCACTGACCATCAGAGCAGGGAGCCTGGCCACTGACCATCAGAACACGGAGCCTGGCCACTGAACATCGGAGCAGGGTGCCTGGCCACTGACCATCGGAACACAGAGCAGGGAGCCTGGCCACTGACCATCGGAACACGGAGCCTGGCCACTGACCATCAGAGCAGGGAGCCTGGCCACTGACCATCAGAGCAGGGAGCCTGGCCACTGACCATCAGAGCAGGGAGCCTGGCCACTGACCATCAGAACACGGAGCCTGGCCACTGAACATCGGAGCAGGGTGCCTGGCCACTGACCATCGGAACACGGAGCAGGGAGCCTGGCCACTGAACATCAGAACACGGAGCAGGGAGCCTGGCCACTGAACATCGGAACACGGAGCCTGGACACTGACCATCGGAGCAGGGAGCCTGGCAACTGAACATCGGAACACGGAGCCTGGCCACTGACCATCGGAACACGGAGCCTGGCCACTGACCATCAGAGCAGGGAGCCTGGCCACTGACCATCAGAACACGGAGCCGGGCCACTGAACATCGGAGCAGGGTGCCTGGCCACTGACCATCGGAACACGGAGCAGGGAGCCTGGCCACTGACCATCGGAACACGGAGCAGGGAGCCTGGCCACTGACCATCAGAGCAGGGAGCCTGGCCACTGACCATCAGAGCAGGGAGCCTGGCCACTGACCATCAGAGCAGGGAGCCTGGCCACTGACCATCAGAACACGGAGCCTGGCCACTGAACATCGGAGCAGGGTGCCTGGCCACTGACCATCGGAACACGGAGCAGGGAGCCTGGCCACTGAACATCAGAACACGGAGCAGGGAGCCTGGCCACTGAACATCGGAACACGGAGCCTGGACACTGACCATCGGAGCAGGGAGCCTGGCAACTGAACATCGGAACACGGAGCCTGGCCACTGACCATCGGAACACGGAGCCTGGCCACTGACCATCAGAACACGGAGCCTGGCCACTGAACATCGGAACACGGAGCCTGGCCACTGAACATCGGAACACGGCGCCTGGCCACTGAACATCGCAACACTGAGCAGGGAGCCTGGCCACTGAACATCGGAACACGGAGCCTGGCCACTGAACATTGGAACACGGAGCAGGTAGCCTGGCCACTGAACATCGGAACACGGAGCAGGGAGCCTGGCCACTGAACATCGGAACACGGAACCTGGCCACTGAACATCGGAACACGGAGCCTGGCCACTGAACATCGGAACACGGAACCTGGCCACTGACCATCGGAACACGGAGCCTGGCCACTGAACATCGGAGCAGGGAGCCTGGCCACTGAACATCGGAGCAGGGAGCCTGGCCACTGAACATCGGAGCAGGGAGCCTGGTCACTGAACATCGGAACACGGAGCCTGGCCACTGAACATCGGAACACGGAGCAGGGAGCCTGGCCACTGAACATCGGAACACGGAGCAGGGAGCCTGGCCACTGAACATCGGAACACGGAGCCTGGCCACTGAACATCAGAACACGGAGCCTGGCCACTGACCATCGTAACACAGAGCAGGGAGCCTGGACACTGAACATCGGAACACGGAGCAGGGAGCCTGGACACTGACCATCGGAACACGGAGCAGGGAGCCTGGACACTGAACTTCGGAACACGGAGCCTGGCCACTGACCATCAGAACACGGAGCCTGGCCACTGACCATCGGAACACGGAGCCTGGCCACTGAACATCGGAACACGGAGCAGGGAGCCTGGGCACTGACCATCAGAGCAGGGAGCCTGGGCACTGACCATCGGAGCAGGGAGCCTGGCAACTGAACATCGGAGCAGGGACCCTGGCCACTGACCATCGGAGCAAGGAGCCTGGCAACTGAACATCGGAACACGGAGCAGGGAGCCTGGCCACTGAACATCGGAACACGGAGCCTGGCCACTGAACATCGGAACACAGAGCCTGGCAACTGAACATCGGAACACGGAGCCTGGCCACTGAACATCGGAGCAGGGAGCCTGGCCACTGAACATCGGAGCAGGGAGCCTGGCCACTGAACATCGGAGCAGGGAGCCTGGCCAATGAACATCGGAGCAGGGAGCCTGGCCACTGAACATCGGAGCAGGGAGCCTGGCCACTGAACATCGGAGCAGGGAGCCTGGCAACTGACCATCGGAGCAGGGAGCCTGGCAACTGAACATCGGAACACGGAGCCTGGCCACTGACCATCGAAACACGGAGCCTGGCAACTGAACATTGGAACACGGAGCCTGGCCACTGAGCATCGGAACACGGAGCCTGGCCACTGAACATCGGAACACAGAGCAGGGAGCCTGGACACTGAACATCGGAACACGGAGCCTGGCCACTGACCATCAGAACACGGAGCCTGGCCATTGACCATCGGAACACGGAGCCTGGCCACTGAACATCAGAACACGGAGCAGGGAGCATGGCCACTGACCATCGGAACACGGATCAGGGAGCCTGGCCACTGAACATCGGAACACGGAGCCTGGCCACTGACCATCGCAACACGGAGCCTGGCCACTGAACATCAGAACACGGAGCCTGGCCACTGAACATCGGAACACGGAGCAGGGAGCCTGGCCACTGACCATCGGAACACGGAGCCTGGCCACTGAACATCAGAACACAGAGCCTGGCCACTGACCATCGGAACACAGAGCCTGGCAACTGAACATCAGAACACAGAGCCTGGCCACTGAACATCGGAACACGGCGCCTGGCCACTGAACATCGCAACACTGAGCAGGGAGCCTGGCCACTGAACATCGGAACACGGAGCCTGGCCACTGAACATTGGAACATGGAGCAGGTAGCCTGGCCACTGAACATCGGAACACGGAGCCTGGCCACTGAACATTGGAACACGGAGCCTGGCCACTGAACATCGGAACACGGAGCCTGGCCACTGAACATTGGAACACGGAGCAGGTAGCCTGGCCACTGAACATCAGAACACGGAGCAGGGAGCCTGGCCACTGAACATCGGAACACGGAGCAGGGAGCCTGGCCACTGAACATCGGAACACGGAGCAGGGAGCCTGGCCACTGAACATCGGAACACGGAGCCTGGCCACTGAACATCGGAACACGGAGCAGGGAGCCTGGCCACTGAACATCGGAACACGGAGCCTGGCCACTGAACATCGGAACACGGAGCAGGGAGCCTGGCCACTGAACATCGGAACACAGAGCCTGGCCACTGAACATCGGAACACGGAGCCTGGCCACTGAACAATATATTATCTGTATTGATCTAGAGAATTGGAATTATGCAGATGAGCTCATGCAGGGTCCCATCCCCCTTCCAGCCCAGAGCTGAGTGACCACAGAGCCCGGTCATAAACCACTGATTAATATCCACTGCATCAAACACAATATACTATACTGCAGAAATACATATATTTATATGTGGCTCAGCCATAGTGTAGTTTAGTGGAGTGGTGTGCAGAGCAACATTCACAGTGTAGTTTAGTGGAGTGGTGTGCAGAGCAACATTCATAGTGTAGTTTAGTGGAGTGGTGTGCAGAGCAACATTCATAGTGTAGTTTAGTGGAGTGGTGTGCAGAGCAACATTCATAGTGTAGTTTAGTGGAGTGGTGTGCAGAGCAACACTGAGACAATAGTGTTGTTGTATTTTTCAGATAATTTACCTGTGAGCAGTTTGATTGGTTGATTGATGTATTTACCTGTGAGCAGTTTGATTGGTTGATTGATGTATTTACCTGTGAGCAGTTTGATTGGTTGATTGATGTATTTACCTGTGAGCAGTTTGATTGGTTGATTGGTGTATTTACCTGTGAGCAGTTTGATTGGTTGATTGGTGTATTTACCTGTGAGCAGTTTGATTGGTTGATTGGTGTATTTACCTGTGAGCAGTTTGATTGGTTGATTGGTGTATTTACCTGTGAGCAGTTTGATTGGTTGATTGGTGTATTTACCTGTGAGCAGTTTGATTGGTTGATTGGTGTATTTACCTGTGAGCAGTTTGATTGGTTGATTGGTGTATTTACCTGTGAGCAGTTTGATTGGTTGATTGGTGTATTTACCTGTGAGCAGTTTGATTGGTTGATTGGTGTATTTACCTGTGAGCAGTTTGATTGGTTGATTGGTGTATTTACCTATGAGCCACGCTGCCCTTCTTGATGTCAGAGATGATGAGAGCGTCCCCAGGTTTCCTACTGGATGGAGCTAGGAGCAGAGGAAGAAAGGATGGACGTATGAGAGAGAGAGAGCAACAAAACCACAGGCTTAAACCATTAACAAAACCACAGGCTTATACCATTAACAAAACCACAGGCTTATACCATTAACAAAACCACAGGCTTATACCATTAACAAAACCACAGGCTTATACCATTAACAAAACCACAGGCTTATACCATTAACAAAACCACAGGCTTATACCATTAACAAAACCACAGGCTTAAATCATTAACAAAACCACAGGCTTAAATCATTAACAAAACCACAGGCTTATACCATTAACAAAACCCCAGGCTTAAATCATTAACAAAACCACAGGCTTATACCATTAACAAAACCACAGGCTTATACCATTAACAAAACCACAGGCTTATACCATTAACAAAACCACAGGCTTATACCATTATCAAAACCACAGGCTTATACCATTATCAAAACCACAGGCTTAAATCATTAACAAAACCACAGGCTTATACCATTAACAAAACCACAGGCTTATACCATTAACAAAACCACAGGCTTATACCATTAACAAAACCACAGGCTTATACCATTAACAAAACCACAGGCTTATACCATTAACAAAACCACAGGCTTATACCATTAACAAAACCACAGGCTTATACCATTAACAAAACCACAGGCTTATACCATTAACAAAACCACAGGCTTAAATCATTAACAAAACCACAGGCTTAAATCATTAACAAAACCACAGGCTTATACCATTAACAAAACCACAGGCTTAAATCATTAACAAAACCACAGGCTTATACCATTAACAAAACCACAGGCTTATACCATTAACAAAACCACAGGCTTATACCATTAACAAAACCACAGGCTTATACCATTATCAAAACCACAGGCTTATACCATTATCAAAACCACAGGCTTAAATCATTAACAAAACCACAGGCTTATACCATTAACAAAACCAACTTGTGAAAATGGCGTCTCATTCATTTCTTTGGTTGCATTTACACAGGCAACCCAATTCTGATATTTTTTTTCAGATCAGCTCTGAAATAGAGATCTGATGTGATTGGTCAAAAGAGCAATTAGTGGGAAAAAAATCTCAGAATTTGTCTGCCTGTGTAAATGCAGCCTTTAAAGTTGATGAAAAGTGTATCAGCCCAAAGTATGGTTGGGCTGAGTGCCTTACAGGAAGGGAGGAAGGGTATCTGTTTTGAGTAAACAACTTCCCTCCCCTCTTCTCCAACCCATAATATTCCCTTTAGTCCTACTCCTCTCCTTCCCTCCCTTATACTCCCCTCCCTCCCATCTCTTCCCCTCTGCTCTCCTTCCCCTCTCTTTCCCTCTGCTCTCCTTCCCATCTCTTCCCCTCTGCTCTCCTTCCCCTCTGCTCTCCTTCCCCTCTGCTCTCCTTCCCCTCTCTTTCCCTCTGCTCTCCTTCCCCTCTCTTTCCCTCTGCTCTCCTTCCCCTCTCTTTCCCTCCCCTCTTCTCCTTTCCCTCCCCTCTTCTCCTTTCCTCTCCTCTCTTCCCACGTACTCCACTCCCCATTATATTCCCTCCCTTCTGCTCTCTTTCCCCTCTCCTCTCCTCTTTCCCTCCCCTCTCCTCCCCTCCTTCTCCTCCCCTCCCTTCTCCTTCCCTTCCCTCCCCTCCCCTCCATTCTCCTCCCCTCCCCTCCCATCTCCTCCACTCCCTTCTCCTCCCCTCCCCTTCTCCTTCCCTTCCCTCCCCTCCATTCTCCTCCCCTCCCCTCCCATCTCCTCCACTCCCTTCTCCTCCCCTCCCCTTCTCCTTCCCTCCCCTCCCCTCCCTTCTCCTTCCCTCCCTTCTCCTCCCCTCCCCTCTCCTTCCCTCCCCTCCCTTCTCCTATCCTCCCTTCTCCTTCCCTCCCTTCTCCTTCCCTCCCCTCCCCTCCCTTCTCCTTCCCTCCCCTCCCTTCTCCTCTCCTCCCTTCTCCTTCCCTCCCCTCCCCTCTCCTGTACTTCACTCTATATTGTAGTCTGCTCAACAGTTTCAGTCCACTTCAGTCCATAAACAACCACACATTACCTCCTCATCTCAGCTGACAAAACCACAGTGCTGCCTGTCGTTACTGCAGCTCTTTACCTGACCTGTCAAATTGCCAACTCAGTCCTATTGTAATTCTGCAGGTGCTTCCTGTGTCTGTCTATATGTCAGAGGAGAGACAGGAGAGATGTATTTTCTGCCTGCTATGAAAGAGACACATCTCTGTGGCCCGGGTGTGTTGTGAATGTTAATGTGTGGAATCCAGGGACTGCTTGGTGTGATGTGGAGACGTCAGCGCTGTTGACGGGGTTAACAGTGGAGGGGATAGAGGCGTTCTGCAGGGAGTCCACTATTTTAACTGGAGGCACTAGAGTAAGACGGTTACTGGTCCAATGAGCGAGCAGGGAGGTAAAGGTGAGGGGAGGGGCTACCTACAGAACACTAGAGTAAGACGGTTACTTGTTCAACGAGCAAGCAGGGAGGTAAAGGTGAGGGGAGGGGCCACCTACAGAACACTAGAGTAAGATGGTTACTTGTCCAATGAGCGGGCAGGGAGGTAAAGGTGAGGGGGTGGGGCCAGTGGTGGAAAATCCTGCAGGCAAGGCTGAAGATTTAATTGTATTTCTATGGCTACAGAATGAATTATATATCTATGGCTACAGAATGAATTATATTTCTATGGCTGGAGAATGAATTATATTTCTATGGCTACAGAATGAATTATATTTCTATGGCTACAGAATTAATTATATTTCTATGGCTACAGAATTAATTATATTTCTATGGCTGGAGAATGAATTATATTTCTATGGCTACAGAATGAATTATATTTCTATGGCTGTAGAATGAATTATATTTCTATGGCTACAGAATGAATTATATTTCTATGGCTGGAGAATGAATTATATTTCTATGGCTACAGAATGAATTATATTTCTATGGCTACAGAATTAATTATATTTCTATGGCTACAGAATTAATTATATTTCTATGGCTGGAGAATGAATTATATTTCTATGGCTACAGAATGAATTATATTTCTATGGCTGTAGAATGAATTATATTTCTATGGCTACAGAATGAATTATATTTCTATGGCTACAGAATGAATTATATTTCTATGGCTACAGAATGAATTATATTTCTATGGCTGTAGAATGAATTATATTTCTATGGCTACAGAATGAATTATATTTCTATGGCTACAGAATGAATTATATTTCTATGGCTGTAGAATGAATTATATTTCTATGGCTACAGAATGAATTATATTTCTATGGCTACAGAATTAATTATATTTCTATGGCTACAGAATTAATTATATTTCTATGGCTGGAGAATGAATTATATTTCTATGGCTACAGAATGAATTATATTTCTATGGCTGTAGAATGAATTATATTTCTATGGCTACAGAATGAATTATATTTCTATGGCTACAGAATGAATTATATTTCTATGGCTACAGAATGAATTATATTTCTATGGCTGTAGAATGAATTATATTTCTATGGCTGTAGAATGAATTATATTTCTATGGCTACAGAATGAATTATATTTCTATGGCTACAGAATGAATTATATTTCTATGGCTACAGAATTAATTATATTTCTATGGCTACAGAATTAATTATATTTCTATGGCTGGAGAATGAATTATATTTCTATGGCTACAGAATGAATTATATTTCTATGGCTGTAGAATGAATTATATTTCTATGGCTACAGAATGAATTATATTTCTATGGCTACAGAATGAATTATATTTCTATGGCTACAGAATGAATTATATTTCTATGGCTGTAGAATGAATTATATTTCTATGGCTGTAGAATGAATTATATTTCTATGGCTACAGAATGAATTATATTTCTATGGCTGTAGAATGAATTATATTTCTATGGCTGTAGAATGAATTATATTTCTATGGCTACAGAATGAATTATATTTCTATGGCTGTAGAATGAATTATATTTCTATGGCTGTAGAATGAATTATATTTCTATGGCTGTAGAATGAATTATATTTCTATGGCTGTAGAATGAATTATATTTCTATGGCTACAGAATGAATTATATTTCTATGGCTACAGAATGAATTATATTTCTATGGCTGTAGAATGAATTATATTTCTATGGCTGTAGAATGAATTATATTTCTATGGCTACAGAATGAATTATATTTCTATGGCTGTAGAATGAATTATATTTCTATGGCTGTAGAATGAATTATATTTCTATGGCTACAGAATGAATTATATTTCTATGGCTGTAGAATGAATTATATTTCTATGGCTGTAGAATGAATTATATTTCTATGGCTGTAGAATGAATTATATTTCTATGGCTGTAGAATGAATTATATTTCTATGGCTACAGAATGAATTATATTTCTATGGCTGTAGAATGAATTATATTTCTATGGCTGTAGAATGAATTATATTTCTATGGCTGTAGAATGAATTATATTTCTATGGCTACAGAATGAATTATATTTCTATGGCTGTAGAATGAATTATATTTCTATGGCTGTAGAATGAATTATATACCAAGCGGCGTGTCAACAGGCAGCAGCAGCAGCAAAAAGAGGAGTTACGTTGTAAGGATTTCTGGACATGGGAGGAAATCCTCGACGGGAGAGGACCCTGGGCTAAACCAGGGGAGTATAGCCGCACCAAGGTGCAGCCGAAGAAGGAACAGAGGCAGCAGGAGCAGCAGCAGCCGCAGTGGGAGAGAGCGTCATGGGAGTATGAATTAGATAATGGTGGACCATGGGCTCAACCGGGAGAATATCGCCGTCCCAAGGAAGAACTGGAGGCGGCGAAAGCTGAGAGGCGCAAATATGAGGAAGTAGCACGACGGAGCGGATGGAAGCCCGAGAGTAAGCCTCAAAAATTTATTGGGGGGGGGCTAACAGGGAGTATGGCTACGCCAGGTCGCAGACCTGAGCCAACTCCCCCTGTTTATCGTGAGGAGCCAAGGAGGAGACCAGAACCGGTGTTGGAGGTAAGCGAAGCAGAGACTGTGAAGGAGTTAATGGGGAAATTGGAGGAGAGTGAAATGAGGGAGTTGCTGTGTTGGTGCTTTAAATATGATATTCGCCCGAAGGAGCGTGTCGGGGATTTATTGGCACCTGGGTCAGTGCTCTCTACTCGTCCTGAGGTGCGTGCTAGTCAGCTGGTGAAGACAGTGCCAGTCTCACGCACCAGGCCTCCTGTGTACCTCCCTAGCCTTGCATGTCCTGTGCCAACACCGCTCTCAAGATCTCCAGTACGCCTTCACGGTCTAACCCATCCTGTGCCACCTCCACACCCCAGCCCTCCGGTAGCAGCTCCCCGCACTAGGCTTCCTGTGCGTGTCCTCGGCCCAGTACCACCAGTGCCAGCACCACGCATCAGGCCTACAGTGCGCCTCGCCTGTTTAGCGCTGTCGGAGCCTTCCTCCTCTCCAGCGCTGTCGGAGTCTCTCACCTGTTCAGCGCTGCCAGAGCCTTCCTCCTCTTCAGCGCTGTTGGAGTCTCCCGCCTGTTTAGCGCTGTCAGAGCTTTCCGCCTCTACAGCGTTGCCGGAGTCTCCCGCCTGTTCGGAGCTGCCAGTCTGCATGGAGCTGCCAGTCTGCATGGAGCTGCAAGTTTGTATAGAGCTGCCAGTCAGCAAGGAGCTGCCAGTATGCATAGAGCTGCCAGTCTGCAAGGAGCTGCCAGTCTGCAAGGAGCCGCCAGAGCTGCCAGTCTGCAGGATGCTGCCAAAGCTGCCAGTCTGCAAGGAGCCGCCAGAGCTGGCAGTTTGTAAGGAGCCGCCGGAGCTGCCAGTTTGTAAGGAGCCGCCGGAGCTGCCAGTTTGTAAGGAGCAGCCAGGGCCGCCAGTTAGCAGGGAGCAGCCAGGGCCGCCAGTTAGCAGGGAGCAGCCAGGGCCGCCAGTCAGCATGGAGCAGCCAGAGCAGCCAGAGCTGTCAGTCAGCATGGAGCAGCCAGAGCAGCCAGGGCCGCCAGTCAGCATGGAGCAGCCAGAGCTGCCAGTCGACCAGACTCTCCCAGATCTGCCAGTCGACCAGACTCTTCCAGATCTGCCAGTCGACCAGACTCTTCCAGATCTGCCAGTCGTCCAGACTCTTCCAGATCTGCCCGTCGTCCAGACTCTTCCAGATCTGCCCGTCGTCCAGACTCTTCCAGATCTGCCAGTCGTCCAGACTCTTCCAGATCTGCCAGTCGTCCAGACTCTTCCAGATCTGCCAGTCGTCCAGACTCTTCCAGATCTGCCAGTCGTCCAGACTCTTCCAGATCTGCCAGTCGTCCAGACTCTTCCAGATCTGCCAGTCGTCCAGACTCTTCCAGATCTGCCAGTCGTCCAGACTCTTCCAGATCTACCAGTCGTCCAGACTCTTCCAGATCTGCCAGTCGTCCAGACTCTTCCAGATCTGCCAGTCGACCAGACTCTTCCAGATCTGCCAGTCGACCAGACTCTTCCAGATCTGCCCGTCGTCCAGACTCTTCCAGATCTGCCAGTCGTCCAGACTCTTCCAGATCTGCCAGTCGTCCAGACTCTTCCAGATCTGCCAGTCGTCCAGACTCTTCCAGATCTGCCAGTCGTCCAGACTCTTCCAGATCTGCCAGTCGTCCAGACTCTTCCAGATCTGCCAGTCGTCCAGACTCTTCCAGATCTGCCAGTCGACCAGACTCTTCCAGATCTGCCAGTCGACCAGACTCTTCCAGATCTGCCAGTCGACCAGACTCTTCCAGATCTGCCAGTCGACCAGACTCTTCCAGATCCGCCAGTCGACCAGACTCTTCCAGATCTGCCAGTCGACCAGACTCTTCCAGATCTGCCAGTCGACCAGACTCTTCCAGATCTGCCAGTCGTCCAGACTCTTCCAGATCTGCCAGTCGTCCAGACTCTCTCAGATCTGCCAGTCGTCCAGATTCTCCCAGATCCGCCAGTCGACCAGATTCTCCCAGATCCGCCAGTCGACCAGATTCTCCCAGATCCGCCAGTCGACCAGATTCTTCCAGATCTGCTAGTCGACCAGGATCTGCTGAAACCGCCAGCCAGCCAGGTTCTGGTAGTTTCTACTACCTGCCTGGGCTTCCTCTCAGTGCTGAGCTTCTTCTCAGTGCTGAGCTTCCTCAGCACTGAGAAGAAGCTCAGCACTGTGGTGGGTAACCTATTTAGGGACGTTTAGGAGGGGGATTAAAACTGTCATGGAGTGGGGTCCACGTCCAGCGCCAGAGCCGCCACCGCGGACAGATGCCCACCCAGACCCTCCCCTATAGGTTCAGGTTTTGCGGCCGGAGTCCGCACCTTGGGGGGGGGGTACTGTCACGCCCTGACCATAGTTTACTTTGTATTTTCTATGTTTTGATTGGTCAGGGTGTGATCTGAGTGGGTATTCTATGTTTCATGTCTTGTTTGTCTATTTCTATGTTCAGCCTGATATGGTTCTCAGTCAGAGGCAGGTGTTCGTCATTGTCTCTGATTGGGAACCATATTTAGGTAGCCTGGGTTTCACTGTGTGTTTGTGGGTGATTGTTCCTGTCCTTAGTGTCCTGATGTCATTGTTCTGTGTTAGGATACACAAGTATAGGCTGTTTCGGGTTTTGTTAAGTTTATTGTTTTGGTAGTGTTTGTGTTTAGTGTGTTAATTCATTAAACATGGATTGCAATAGACACGCCGCATTTTGGTCCGACTCTCCTTCTCATACAGAAAACCGTTACAATATCTATGGCTACAGAATGAATTATATTTCTATGGCTACAGAATGAATTATATTTCTATGGCTGGAGAATGAATTATATATCTATGGTTACAGAATGAATTATATTTCTATGGCTGGAGAATGAATTATATATCTATGGCTACAGAATTAATTATATTTCTATGGCTGTAGAATGAATTATATTTCTATGGCTGCATTGCAGAAATGTCTTTCCTCCCGGTGGAGAGTTGGTTGGCTGACTCTGCTGAATCCCAAATTAGACCCCTTTCCTCAGCCTCGAGCCTACAGGAAACAATGGGTTCCGGTGGTGGTGGTTGGACAAAACAGAGAGAGAAAACACACGCACGCACGCACGCACGCACGCACACACACAGAGAGAGAGGAAATTGCCTCAGGGTACTGTTAGCCATTATTGAGTCACTGGTCTATCTGCCAATTAAATCTCAGCAAATACTAGTAGGTCTGCATCCCAAACGGCACCCTATTCCCCTGCAGTCCTGCAGGAGCCAGCCACCAGCCCTCTAGTCCTCCAGGAACCAGCCACCAGCCCTCCAGTCCTGCAGGAACCAGCCACCAGCCCTCTAGTCCTACAGGAACCAGCCACCAGCCCTCTAGTTCTACAGGAACCAGCCACCAGCCCTCCAGTCCTGCAGGAACCAGCCACCAGCCCTCTAGTCCTACAGGAACCAGCCACCAGCCCTCCAGTCCTGCAGGAGCCAGCCACCAGCCCTCCAGTCCTGCAGGAACCAGCCACCAGCCCTCTAGTCTGGCAGGAACCAGCCACCAGCCCTCCAGTCCTGCAGGAACCAGCCACCAGCCCTCTAGTCTGGCAGGAACCAGCCACCAGCCCTCTAGTCTGGCAGGAACCAGCCACCAGCCCTCCAGTCCTGAAGGAACCAGCCACCAGCCCTCCAGTCCTGCAGGAACCAGCCACCAGCCCTCTAGTCTGGCAGGAACCAGCCACCAGCCCTCTAGTTTGGCAGGAACCAGCCACCAGCCCTACAGTCCTACAGGAACCATCCACCAGCCCTACAGTCCTACAGGAACCAGCCACCAGCCCTCTAGTCTGGCAGGAACCAGCCACCAGCCCTCTAGTTTGGCAGGAACCAGCCACCAGCCCTACAGTCCTACAGGAACCATCCACCAGCCCTCTAGTTTGGCAGGAACCAGCCACCAGCCCTACAGTCCTACATGAACCATCCACCAGCCCTACAGTCCTACAGGAACCAGCCACCAGCCCTCTAGTCTGGCAGGAACCAGCCACCAGCCCTCTAGTTTGGCAGGAACCAGCCACCAGCCCTACAGTCCTACAGGAACCATCCACCAGCCCTACAGTCCTACAGGAACCAGCCACCAGCCCTACAGTCCTACAGGAACCATCCACCAGCCCTCTAGTCCTGAAGGAGCCAGCCACCAGCCCTCCAACCCTACAGGAACCAGCCACCAGCCCTACAACCCTACAGGAACCAGCCACCAGCCCTCCAGTACTGCAGGAACCAGCCACCAGCCCTCCTGTCTTGCAGGAACCAGCCTCCAGCCCTCTAGTCTGGCAGGAACCAGCCACCAGCCCTACAGCCCTCCAGGAGCCAGCCACCAGCCCTGGAGGAACCAGCCACCAGCACTGAAGGAAACAGCCACCAGCACTCCAGGAGCCAGCCACCAGCCCTGAAGGAACCAGCCACCAGCCCTGCAGGAACCTGCCACCAGCCCTCCAGCCCTGCAGGAACCAGCCACCAAGCCCTCCAGCCCTGCAGGAACCAGCCACCAGCCCTGCAGGAGCCAGCCACCAGCCCTCCAGCCCTGAAGGAACCAGCCACCAGCCCTGCAGGAACCAGCCACCAGCCACCAGCCCTCCAGCCCTGCTGGAACCAGCCACCAGCCCTCCAGCCCTGCAGGAACCAGCCACCAGCCCTGCAGGAACCAGCCACCAGCCCTGCAGGAGCCAGCCACCAGCCCTCCAGGAGCCAGCCACCAGCCCACCAGCCCTCCAGGAACCAGCCACCAGCCCTCCAGCCCTGCAGGAACCAGCCACCAGCCCTGCAGGAGCCAGCCACCAGCCCTCCAGGAGCCAGCCACCAGCCCTCCTGTCTTGCAGGAACCAGCCACCAGCCTTCCAGCCCTGCAGGAACCAGCCACCAGCCCTGCAAGAACCAGCCACTAGCCCTCCGGGAACCAGCCACCAGCCCTCCTGTCTTGCAGAAACCAGCCACCAGCCCTCCAAGAACCAGCCCTACAGGAACCAGCCACCAGCCCTCCAGCCCTCCAGGAATCAGCCACCAGCCCACCAGGAACCAGCCACCAGCCCTCCAGCCCTCCAGGAACCAGCCATCAGCCCTGAAGTAGCCAGCCACCAGCCCTCCAGGAACCAGTCCTCCAGCCCTGCAGGAATCAGCCACCAGCAATCCAGCCCTGAAGGAGCCAGCCACCAGCCCTGCATGAACCAGCCATCAGCCACCAGCCCTCCAGTCCTGCAGGAACCAGCCACCAGCCCTCCAGCCCTGCAGTCCTGCAGGAACCAGCCACCAGACCTCCAGTCCTCCAGGAACCAGCCACCAGCCCTCCAGTCCTCCAGGAACCAGCCACCAGCCCTCCAGGAACCAGCCACCAGCCCTCCAAACCTGAAGGAGCCAGCCACCAGCCCTCCTGTCTTGCAGGAATCAGCCACCAGCCCTCCTGTCTTGGAGGAACCAGCCACCAGCCCTGAAGTCCTGCAGGAACCAGCCACCAGCCCTACAGCCCTGCAGGAACCAGCCACCAGCCCTCCAGCCCTCCAGGAACCAGCCACCAGCCCACCTGTCTTGCAGGAACCAGCCACCAGCCACCAGCCCTGCAGTCCTGCAGGAACCAGCCACCAGCCACCAGCCCTCCAGCCCTGCAGGAACCAGCCACCAGCCCTCCAGCCCTCCAGGAACCAGCCATCAGCCCTCCAGCCCTGCAGGAACCAGCCACCAGCCCTCCAGCCCTCCAGGAACCAGCCATCAGCCCTCCAGGAACCAGCCACCAGCCCTCCAGCCCTCCAGGATCAGCCATCAGCCCTCCAGCCCTGAAGGAACCAGCCATCAGCCCTCCAGTCCTCCAGGAACCAGCCACCAGCCCTCCAGTCCTGCAGGAACCAGCCACCAGCCACCAGCCCTCCAGCCCTGCAGTCCTGCAGGAACCAGCCACCAGCCCTCCAGTCCTCCAGGAACCAGCCACCAGGCCTCCAGGAACCAGCCACCAGCCCTCCAGGAACCA
>NC_048585.1:3655617-3695617 GCF_013265735.2 Oncorhynchus mykiss
CAGTAACACAGACTCACTAACACCAGCTAATAGCCCTCAGTAACACAGACTCACTAACACCAGGACACACAGTGACCTCAGTAACTCAGACTCACTAACACCAGGACACACAGTGACCTCAGTAACACAGACTCACTAACACCAGGACACACAGTGACCTCAGTCACAAAGACCAAGTGAATCTGGAGCTGCAGAAAGAGATCGTGTAGCTATTAGACATTAAGGCTGATTCTTGTTACAATCATCTCTACATAATTCATGAACACTCGTCTCTTCCTGGGAGCAGAAGGACATAAACTCCCTCCCTCCCTCCCTCCCTCCCTCCCTCTCTCTCTCTCTCTCTCCCTCTCTCTCTCTCTCTCTCTCTCTCTCTGTATCTCCCTCCCTACCTCTCTCTCTCTCTATCTCCTTCTCTCTCTCTCTCTCTCTGTATCTCCCTCTCTCTCTCTCTCTCTCTCTCTCTCTCCCTCCCTCCCTCCCTCCCTCCCTCCCTCCCTCCATCCATCCATCCAGAAATGTTGAATTAAATGACTAGGCTAAAAACAGCTATGTCTGCTGATGACTAGACCTGCAGCAAGCCTCTTCTAGCTATCAGCCAGTAGAGACCAGAAACAAACCATTAGTGCTGAAGGATCCCTGCTCTGCAGCTCTTCAGTATAATGGTTTCTAATGAGGGGACATTTAGGACCAGGAATCAAAAGGTACATTGGTTCATTTAAAGCATGTCCCCGTAGCAACTCTTCTAGCTATCAGCCAGCCTCTTCTAGCTATCAGTCAGCCTCTTCTAGCTATCAGTCAGCCTCTTCTAGCTATCAGCCAGTAGAGACCAGAAACAAACCATTAGTGCTGAAGGATCCCTGCTCTGCAGCTCTTCAGTATAATGGTTTCTAATGGGGGGACATTTAGGACCAGGAATCAAAAGGTACATTGGTTCTGATAACCAGAATAAAGAACATTTCAAGTCTGACCCCGTAGCAACGGCCCGATGTCAAAGTCATTATGGTCTGTCTTGGGGAGTAAAGGGTGTTTTGGGGAGGGTGTCTGAGATGTGATGATGAAACCCCTTGTTGGAACGGCCCCACCAGCAGGCTTCACTACGGACAGTAGAGTCATTTAGAGTACAGTAGAGTCATTTAGAGTACAGTAGAGTCCTGTAGAGTCCTGTAGAGTACAGTAGAGCACAGTAGAGTACAGTAGAGCCCAGTAGAGTCCAGTAGACTACAGTAGAGTACAGTAGAGTCCTGTAAGAGTCCAGTAGAGTACAGTAGACTACAGTAGAGTCCTGTAGAGTCCAGTAGAGTCCAGTAGAGTCCAGTAGAGTCCTGTAAGAGTACAGTAGACTACAGTAGAGTCCTGTAGAGTCCAGTAGAGTCCTGTAAGAGTCCAGTAGACTACAGTAGAGTCCTGTAGAGTCCAGTAGAGTCCAGTAGAGTACAGTAGAGTCCTGTAAGAGTCCAGTAGAGCCCAGTAGAGTACAGTAGAGTACAGTATAGTCCTGTAGAGTACAGTAGACTACAGTAGAGTACAGAAGAGTCCAGTAGAGTCCAGTAGAGTCCTGTAAGAGTCCAGTAGAGTACAGTAGACTACAGTAGAGTCCTGTAGAGTCCAGTAGAGTCCAGTAGAGTCCAGTAGAGTCCTGTAAGAGTACAGTAGACTACAGTAGAGTCCTGTAGAGTCCAGTAGAGTCCTGTAAGAGTCCAGTAGACTACAGTAGAGTCCTGTAGAGTCCAGTAGAGTCCAGTAGAGTACAGT
This sequence comes from Oncorhynchus mykiss, assembly GCF_013265735.2. Classification (NCBI taxonomy): domain Eukaryota; kingdom Metazoa; phylum Chordata; class Actinopteri; order Salmoniformes; family Salmonidae; genus Oncorhynchus; species Oncorhynchus mykiss. Next base: position 3,657,370 of record NC_048585.1, read on the forward strand.
AGAGTCCTGTAAGAGTCCAGTAGACTACAGTAGAGTCCTGTAGAGTCCAGTAGAGCCCAGTAGAGTCCTGTAGAGTCCAGTAGAGCCCAGTAGAGTACAGTAGAGTACAGTAGAGTACAGTACCTGCCACATCAAACTCTATCTCCAGCGAGACCTTGCTGGTGATGCTGGAGTCTCTCAGTAGCTGATTGGTCTCTTCCAAGGTGCTGTCCTCTGTAGGGATCCCGTTTATAGACAGGATACGGTCACCTATCTGCAAAATCCCACACCTGCAAAGTACACAAACATACATGACATCACAGTATTACCATGCTGTAACGAAAGCTAATGCACCACCCTTTGGTTGTGAGGTAATAAATTAATTAGAATCTGAATAATTAGCTAGTGTCTGGATTCATTTACTTGACCAGCATTGGACATAGTAAGGAAAGACAGATTCCACATCAATTCTATCTACACTAACCAACACACACACACACACACACACACACACACACACACACACACACACACACGGTCAGAAAAGTGTTCTTATATCGCCTCAATTAAACCTCCGCCACTTTTCACGACATATTGGTTACTTCCTCTGATAATTGCTTTCTGCAGCTTCTCACATGAATCCCTGGTCCATTACATCAGCTGCCTTCATCTGGGGCTCGGCGGGAGGATATTCAAGCCCTTCCATGTTGGTGCTACAGGTTTCTATCATCTCGTTGGGATATGACTTGCATTTTACATTGACATTAAATAGTAATATAAAATAATTAATAAATATTAATATATAATAATTAATACATATTAATATATAATAATTGATAAATATTAATATATAATAATTAATAAAAATAGTAATATATAATAATTAATAAATATGCATATATAATAATGAATAAATATTCATATATAATAATTAATAAATATTCATATATAATAATTAATAAATATCCACATATAATCATTAATAAATATTCATGTATATAATCATTAATAAATATTAATATATAATAATCATTAATAAATATTCATGTATATAATCATTAATAAATATTAATATATATAATCATTAATAAATATTCATATATAATAATTAATAAATATGCATATATAATAATGAATAAATATGCATATATAATAATTCATAAATATTAATATACTGACCCTCCTAACAAAGTTAACTTGTCCAACTACGACTCAGGAAACCGTGCTGTTTATCAGACTACAGATTAAATAATGATGTGTTGTGTGGTCGTAACACTACGACTCAGGAAACCGTGCAGTTTATTAGGCTACAGATTTAAATAATGATTTGTTGTGTGGTCGTAACACTACGACTCAGGAAACCGTGCAGTTTATTAGACTACAGATTTAAATAATGATTTGTTGTGTGGTCGTAACACTACGACTCAGGAAACCGTGCTGTTTATTAGGCTACAGATTAAATAATGATTTGTTGTGTGGTCGTAACACTACGACTCAGGAAACCGTGCTGTTTATTAGGCTACAGATTAAATAATGATGTGTTGTGTGGTCGTAACACTACGACTCAGTAAACCGTGCAGTTTATTAGACTACAGATTTAAATAATGATTTGTTGTGTGGTCGTAACACTACGACTCAGGAAACCGTGCTGTTTATTAGGCTACAGATTAAATAATGATTTGTTGTGTGGTCGTAACACTACGACTCAGGAAACCGTGCTGTTTATTAGACTACAGATTAAATAATGATTTGTTGTGTGGTCGTAACACTACGACTCAGTAAACCGTGCAGTTTATTAGACTACAGATTTAAATAATGATTTGTTGTGTGGTCGTAACACTACGACTCAGGAAACCGTGCTGTTTATTAGGCTACAGATTAAATAATGATGTGTTGTGTGGTCGTAACACTACGACTCAGACTACCTGCACTGTGTCTGCCTACCTGCACTGTATCTGCCTACCTGCACTGTGTCTGCCTACCTGCACTGTGTCTGCCTACCTGCACTGTATCTGCCTACCTGCACTGTGTCTGCCTACCTGCACTGTGTCTGCCTACCTGCACTGTATCTGCCTACCTGCACTGTATCTGCCTACCTGCACTGTGTCTGCCTACCTGCACTGTGTCTGCCTACCTGCACTGTGTCTGCCTACCTGCACAGTATCTGCCTACCTGCACAGTGTCTGCCTACCTGCACAGTGTCTGCCTACCTGCACTGTGTCTGCCTACCTGCACGATGTCTGCCTACCTGCACAGTGTCTGCCTACCTGCACTGTGTCTGCATACCTGCACTGTGTCTGCCTACCTGCACTGTGTCTGCCTACCTGCACTGTATCTGCCTACCTGCACTGAATCTGCCTACCTGCACTGAATCTGCCTACCTGCACTGTATCTGCCTACCTGCACTGAATCTGCCTACCTGCACTGAATCTGCCTGCCTGCACGGTGTCTAACACAAACTGCGGTTATATCTTGACGTCAAAGCTCAGACGAACCAGTCAGTATTACTCTAGAGACATGTCTCTATACGTGTGTCAGTTTCAGCCTAAACAAACTGAAGAGATCAATCAACTGGGGCTACTTTTTCATCTGCATTCTTTGATGAACAAACTAAAAAAAATGTCAGATCTAAGAAGAACCCATCAAGTGGATAAGAAATTAGCCTGTTAATAACTGGGCTGCAGGTCTAGAATCAGATTACGATAGGAGAGCTGTTAATAACTGGGCTGCAGGTCTAGAATCAGATTACGATAGGAGAGCTGTTAATAACTGGGCTGCAGGTCTAGAATCAGATTAAGATATACAAAATATATTGAATCTATTTTGAATTCAGGCTGTAACACAACATGTGGAATAAATCAAGGGATGTGAATCATTTCTGAAGGCACTGCTATATCTGACTGAAATGTGTCTCATCTCCAAACACACACAGTGAGTGGGAGTATAACACAGAATGACATAGAACATCTAGGCATCTCTATGGAGTATAACACAGAATGACATAGAACATCTAGGCATCTCTATGGAGTATACCACAGAATGAAATAGAACATCTAGGCATCTCTATGGAGTATACCACAGAATGAAATAGAACATCTAGGCATCTCTATGGAGTATACCACAGAATGAAATATAACATCTAGGCATCTCTATGGAGTATACCACAGAATGAAATAGAACATCTAGGCATCTCTATGGAGTATACCACAGAATGAAATAGAACATCTAGGCATCTCTATGGAGTATACCACAGAATGAAATAGAACATCTAGGCATCTCTATGGAGTATACCACAGAATGAAATAGAACATCTAGGCATCTCTATGGTGTATACCACAGAATGAAATAGAACATCTAGGCATCTCTATGGAGTATACCACAGAATGAAATAAAACATCTAGGCATCTCTATGGAGTATACCACAGAATGAAATAGAACATCTAGGCATCTCTATGGAGTATACCACAGAATGAAATAGAACATCTAGGCATCTCTATGGTGTATACCACAGAATGAAATAGAACATCTAGGCATCTCTATGGTGTATACCACAGAATGAAATAGAACATCTAGGCATCTCTATGGAGTATACCACAGAATGAAATAGAACATCTAGGCATCTCTATGGTGTATACCACAGAATGAAATAGAACATCTAGGCATCTCTATGGAGTATACCACAGAATGAAATAGAACATCTAGGCATCTCTATGGAGTATACCACAGAATGAAATAGAACATCTAGGCATCTCTATGGAGTATACCACAGAATGAAATAAAACATCTAGGCATCTCTATGGAGTATACCACAGAATGAAATAGAACATCTAGGCATCTCTATGGTGTATACCACAGAATGACATGGAACATCTAGGCATCTCTATGGAGTATACCACAGAATGACATAGAACATCTAGGCATCTCTATGGAGTATACCACAGAATGAAATAGAACATCTAGGCATCTCTATGGAGTACACCACAGAATGAAATAGAACATCTAGGCATCTCTATGGTGTATACCACAGAATGAAATAGAACATCTAGGCATCTCTATGGAGTATACCACAGAATGACATAGAACATCTAGGCATCTCTATGGAGTATACCACAGAATGAAATAGAACATCTAGGCATCTCTATGGAGTATACCACAGAATGAAATAGAACATCTAGGCATCTCTATGGAGTATACCACAGAATGAAATAGAACATCTAGGCATCTCTATGGAGTATACCACAGAATGACATAGAACATCTAGGCATCTCTATGGAGTATACCACAGAATGAAATATAACATCTAGGCATCTCTATGGAGTATACCACAGAATGAAATAGAACATCTAGGCATCTTTATGGAGTATACCACAGAATGAAATAGAACATCTAGGCATCTCTATGGAGTATACCACAGAATGAAATAGAACATCTAGGCATCTCTATGGAGTATACCACAGAATGAAATATAACATCTAGGCATCTCTATGGAGTATACCACAGAATGAAATAGAACATCTAGGCATCTCTATGGAGTATACCACAGAATGAAATAGAACATCTAGGCATCTCTATGGAGTATACCACAGAATGACATAGAACATCTAGGCATCTCTATGGAGTATACCACAGAATGAAATAGAACATCTAGGCATCTAGGTCCTATTACTTCACTGTCGCTCTGTAGGAAAGGTTTAAAGACAGGCTATAGAAATGACATGATTGATTGATTGATTGATTGATTGATTGACAGATGTATCCTACCTCTCTGCAGGACTGTCTGGATCCAAATAGCCGATGAGCGGGGGTGAGGACAGGGTCTCTGTGGCAAACACCCCGCCCTGTAGCTGGATGCCAAACCCCATGAGAGAGTCACTGACCAGAATCACCTCAGTCGTCTCAGTGTGAACAACCTGACCAGCTAGACCCAGGGTACTGCTAGCCAGAGACACTGTGGAGAGGGAGAGAGAGAGAGAGAGAGAGAGAGAGAGAGAGAGAGAGAGAGAGAGAGAGAGAGAGAGAGAGCGAGAGAGAGACAGAGAGAGAGAGAGAGAGAGAGGGAGAGAGAGAGAGAGAGAGAGAGAGAGAGAGAGAGAGAGAGAGAGAGAGAAGCAGAGAGAGACAGAGAGAGAGAGAGAGAGAGAGCGAGAGAGAGAGAGAGAGACAGAGAGAGAGAGGAGAGAGAGAGCAAGAGAGAGAGAGAGAGACAGAGAGAGAGAGAAGCAGAGAGAGACAGAGAGAGAGAGAGAGAGAGAGAGAGAGAGAGGGGGGGGGGGAGAGAGAGAGATTAGATATACAGTAAGTCCTCAGTGGACAACCTAATATGAACTTGGCAGCAGACACACACACACCCTCCAGACTGACAGTGACGTTTCCTTTCCAATTAGACCAGGCATATGGAGTAGGAGTGGAGGTACACCAAGCAGAAAATTAGTCCTGCCATGAGGAAGCTTGACATTCAGCACTGACTCTCTCTCACACACACACACACACACACACACACACACACACACACACACACACACACACCCTTGTCGAAGCGTTGCATTGACTAACACACATTACATCTCCATGAATCTCAGCGCTACAGGAAATAAGACTCCTCACTGGATATACAAATAAATACCTCACGATCCACCAGACCGAAGCTACGTTCCCTCTTGCTCTGGAGGGTCAGACACGTCCGCACACAACCACAACGAGGAACTGTTCATATATACACTCTTAGAGAAAAAGGGGTTCTTAGGCTGTCCCCATAGGAGAAACCTCTTTTGGTTCCAGGTAGCTCACATCAGACTACCTACAGAGAGATATCATGACCACACCAGACTACCTACAGAGAGATATCATGACCACACCAGACTACCTACAGAGAGATATCATGACCACACCAGACTACCTACAGAGAGATATCATGACCACACCAGACTACCTACAGAGAGATATCATGGCCAGACTACCTACAGAGAGATATCATGACCACACCAGACTACCTACAGAGAGATATCATGACCACACCAGACTACCTACAGAGAGATATCATGACCACACCAGACTACCTACAGAGAGATATCATGACCAGACCAGATAAGAGGTTATAAAGATATTCATAAAATGTGTGGTTCGAGCCCTGAATGCCGATTGGCTGACAGCTGTGGTATATCAGACCGCGTTGCGTCGGGCATAAGAACAGCCCTTAGCCGAGGTATATTGGCCACACACGCCACAAACCCCAGAGGTGCCTTATTGCTAAAAATAACATCTTATCTTTGATTAATTTCAGCTCTGTGTCCTCTCAATAACAATGAGTGAGTCCCAGATGGCACCCTATTCCCTATATAGTGCACTACTTTAGACCAGAGCCCTAGTCCCTATATAGTGCACTACTTTAGTCCAGAGCCCTATTCCTTATAGAGTGCACTACTTTAGACCAGAGCCCTAGTCCCTATATAGTGCACTACTTTAGACCAAGACCCTATTCCCTATATAGTGCACTACTTTAGACCAAGACCCTATTCCCTATATAGTGCACTACTTTAGTCCAGAGCCCTATTCCTTATAGAGTGCACTACTTTAGACCAGAGGCCTATTCCCTATATAGTGCACTACTGTTGACCAAAGCCCTATTCCCTATATAGTACACTACTGTTGACCAAAGCCCTATTCCCTATATAGTGCACTACTTTAGACCAGAGCCCTATTCCCTATATAGTGCACTACTGTTGACCAGGGCCCTATTCCCTATATAGTGCACTACTGTTGACCAGGGCCCTATTCCCTATATAGTGCACTACTGTTGACCAGGGCCCTATTCCCTATATAGTGTACTACTGTTGACCAGGGCCCAATAGTCCTCTGTTATTGAGAGGTAATAGGGGGCCATCTGAGATGCACTACTGTTGACCAGGGCCCAATAGTCCTCTGTTATTGAGAGGTAATAGGGGGCCATCTGAGATGCACTACTGTTGACCAGGGCCCAATAGGCCTCTGTTATTGAGAGGTAATAGGGGGCCATCTGAGATGCACTACTGTTGACCAGGGCCCAATAGGCCTCTGTTATTGAGAGGTAATAGGGGGCCATCTGAGATGCACTACTGTTGACCAGGGCCCAATAGGCCTCTGTTATTGAGAGGTAATAGGGGGCCATCTGAGATGCACTACTGTTGACCAGGGCCCAATAGGCCTCTGTTATTGAGAGGTAATAGGGGGCCATCTGAGATGCATTCAAGGTCATTGTAGGAATATTTGAATAACTTTTTGAGATTATTCAGATTAGACATAATTAGGGATCACTTGATGAGGATTAATGAGCTTTTCATCCTTACAATACTTTGAGATAATTGCCCTGAGAAATGAGCGGTTAATTATGATATAATTCAGTCATAACAGAGGGGACGGAGAAAACTGTTTCCTTTTCAGGTCGACACGTTTAATCGGACAGTCCGTGTACAGCGGTTGTAGAGCAGAGAACTTGTTCACTCAGTTGCGACCAGGTTGTAGAACAGAGGGTATTGATTAGGAGAATAAACCCTGTTGACCACTCAGTTGGGACCAGGTTGTAGAACAGAGGGTATTGACTAGAAGTATAAACCCTGTTGACCACTCAGTTGGGACCAGGTTGTAGAACAGAGGGTATTGATTAGGAGTATAAACCCTGTTGACCACTCAGTTGGGACCAGGTTGTAGAACAGAGGGTATTGATTAGGTGTATAAACCCTGTTGACCACTCAGTTGGGACCAGGTTGTAGAACAGAGGGTATTGATTAGGAGTATAAACCCTGTTGACCACTCAGTTGCGACCAGGTTGTAGAACAGAGGGTATTGATTAGGAGTATAAACCCTGTTGACCACTCAGTTGGGACCAGGTTGTAGAACAGAGGGTATTGATTAGGTGTATAAACCCTGTTGACCACTCAGTTGGGACCAGGTTGTAGAACAGAGGGTATTGACTAGAAGTATAAACCCTGTTGACCACTCAGTTGGGACCAGGTTGTAGAACAGAGGGTATTGACTAGGAGAATAAACCCTGTTGACCACTCAGTTGGGACCAGGTTGTAGAACAGAGGGTATTGATTAGGAGTATAAACCCTGTTGACCACTCAGTTGGGACCAGGTTGTAGAACAGAGGGTATTGATTAGGAGAATAAACCCTGTTGACCACTCAGTTGGGACCAGGTTGTAGAACAGAGGGTATTGACTAGGAGAATAAACCCTGTTGACCACTCAGTTGGGACCAGGTTGTAGAACAGAGGGTATTGATTAGGAGAATAAACCCTGTTGACCACTCAGTTGGGACCAGGTTGTAGAACAGAGGGTATTGATTAGGTGTATAAACCCTGTTGACCACTCAGTTGGGACCAGGTTGTAGAACAGAGGGTATTGATTAGGAGTATAAACCCTGTTGACCACTCAGTTGGGACCAGGTTGTAGAACAGAGGGTATTGATTAGGAGTATAAACCCTGTTGACCACTCAGTTGGGACCAGGTTGTAGAACAGAGGGTATTGATTAGGAGAATAAACCCTGTTGACCACTCAGTTGGGACCAGGTTGTAGAACAGAGGGTATTGATTAGGAGTATAAACCCTGTTGACCACTCAGTTGGGACCAGGTTGTAGAACAGAGGGTATTGATTAGGTGTATAAACCCTGTTGACCACTCAGTTGGGACCAGGTTGTAGAACAGAGGGTATTGATTAGGTGTATAAACCCTGTTGACCACTCAGTTGGGACCAGGTTGTAGAACAGAGGGTATTGACTAGGAGAATAAACCCTGTTGACCACTCAGTTGGGACCAGAGTTAGATTGGATTAGAGATTAGAGAAACTTCACTATCCCATCAGGGGGAAATTAATTTGGTCATGTGCTTAACAAGACTCTCTCTCTCTCTCTCTCTCTCTCTCTCTCTCTCTTCTTTCCTCCTTGGTCTGGTGTCAACCTTTTAATTGCATCTACCAGGAGTGACCGTGCTCCCACCAGTCTCTGCTGGTCTACCAGGAGTGATCATGCTCCCACCAGTCTCTGCTGGTCTACCAGGAGTGACCATGCTCCCACCAGTCTCTGCTGGTCTACCAGGAGTGACCATGCTCCCACCAGGCTCTGCTGGTCTACCAGGAGTGACCATGCTCCCACCAGTCTCTGCTGGTCTACCAGGAGTGACCATGCTCCCACCAGTCTCTGCTGGTCTACCAGGTGTGACCATGCTCCCACCAGTCTCTGCTGGTCTACCAGGAGTGACCATGCTCCCACCAGTCTCTGCTGGTCTACCAGGAGTGACCATGCTCCCACTAGTCTCTGCTGGTCTACCAGGACTGACCATGCTCCCACCAGTCTCTGCTGGTCTACCAGGACTGACCATGCTCCCACCAGTCTCTGCTGGTCTACCAGGAGTGACCATGCTCCCACTAGTCTCTGCTGGTCTACCAGGAGTGACCATGCTCCCACCAGGCTCTGCTGGTCTACCAGGAGTGACCATGCTCCCACCAGTCTCTGCTGGTCTACCAGGTGTGACCATGCTCCCACCAGTCTCTACTGGTCTACCAGGAGTGACCATGCTCCCACCAGTCTCTGCTGGTCTACCAGGAGTGACCATGCTCCCACCAGTCTCTGCTGGTCTACCAGGTGTGACCATGCTCCCACCAGTCTCTGCTGGTCTACCAGGAGTGACCATGCTCCCACCAGTCTCTGCTGGTCTACCAGGAGTGACCATGCTCCCACCAGTCTCTGCTGGTCTACCAGGTGTGACCATGCTCCCACCAGTCTCTACTGGTCTACCAGGAGTGACCATGCTCCCACCAGTCTCTGCTGGTCTACCAGGAGTGACCATGCTCCCACCAGTCTCTGCTGGTCTACCAGGTGTGACCATGCTCCCACCAGTCTCTGCTGGTCTACCAGGAGTGACCATGCTCCCACCAGTCTCTGCTGGTCTACCAGGAGTGACCATGCTCCCACCAGTCTCTGCTGGTCTACCAGGAGTGACCATGCTCCCACCAGTCTCTACTGGTCTACCAGGAGTGACCATGCTCCCACCAGTCTCTGCTGGTCTACCAGGAGTGACCATGCTCCCACCAGTCTCTGCTGGTCTACCAGGAGTGACCATGCTCCCACCAGTCTCTACTGGTCTACCAGGAGTGACCATGCTCCCACCAGTCTCTGCTGGTCTACCAGGTGTGACCATGCTCCCACCAGTCTCTGCTGGTCTACCAGGAGTGACCATGCTCCCACCAGTCTCTGCTGGTCTACCAGGAGTGACCATGCTCCCACCAGTCTCTGCTGGTCTACCAGGAGTGACCATGCTCCCACCAGTCTCTGCTGGTCTACCAGGTGTGACCATGCTCCCACCAGTCTCTGCTGGTCTACCAGGAGTGACCATGCTCCCACCAGTCTCTGCTGGTCTACCAGGAGTGACCGTGCTCCCACCAGTCTCTGCTGGTCTACCAGGAGTGACCATGCTCCCACCAGTCTCTGCTGGTCTACCAGGAGTGACCATGCTCCTACCAGTCTCTGGTCTACCAGGAGTGACCATGCTCCCACCAGTCTCTGGTCTACCAGGAGTGACCATGCTCCCACCAGTCTCTGCTGGTCTACCAGGAGTGACCATGCTCCCACCAGTCTCTGCTGGTCTACCAGGAGTGACCATGCTCCCACCAGGCTCTGCTGGTCTACCAGGAGTGACCATGCTCCCACCAGTCTCTGCTGGTCTACCAGGAGTGACCATGCTCCCACCAGTCTCCTCTGGTCTACCAGGTGTGACCATGCTCCCACCAGTCTCCTCTGGTCTACCAGGAGTGACCATGCTCCCACCAGTCTCCTCTGGTCTACCAGGTGTGACCATGCTCCCACCAGTCTCTGCTGGTCTACCAGGAGTGACCATGCTCCTACCAGTCTCTGCTGGTCTACCAGGAGTGACCATGCTCCCACCAGTCTCTGCTGGTCTACCAGGAGTGACCATGCTCCCACCAGTCTCCTCTGGTCTACCAGGTGTGACCATGCTCCCACCAGTCTCTGCTGGTCTACCAGGAGTGACCATGCTCCCACCAGTCTCTGCTGGTCTACCAGGTGTGACCATGCTCCCACCAGTCTCTGCTGGTCTACCAGGAGTGACCATGCTCCCACCAGTCTCTGCTGGTCTACCAGGAGTGACCATGCTCCCACCAGTCTCTACTGGTGTCATTATTGATACGGTAATACGTTCTGCCATAGGGAAGAATCCTATTAAACGCAAATATGAATTTAAACATTAAAAGGACACGATTGGCTCTGAAGGTCCTTGGCGTCACGGTCCTTGGCGTCATGGCAACCCTACGCGGTTAACCCGCCTTGACGACGAGGCTGAGTCGGCGTGAGCCCCGGGCGAATTTACAAACTTCAAAGAGTCTCTTTCTTTTGTTAAATCCTTCCCCTTTTCTGTCCATTTCCTGATCCTGTTTTATATTTTAGATGAAGGGTTTTCTCCTCTCCTCCTCCTCCTCTGCTCCCCTGCTGCTCTGATAGCCAGGGATTATTTCTCCTCGTGGTGCTATCCGGGGGATACAGCCCACCTACTCGTGGTCTTGCTATAATGGCGTGTGTCTCATGGTCTTGGATGACTCATGTGTACGGCCTTGTTAGAGAGCCAGACGGGAGGCTAAGTTCCAAATGGCACCCTAATCCCTACATAGTGCACTACTTCTGACCAGAACCTTATGGGCCCTAATCCCTACGTAGTTCACTACTTCTGACCAGAACTTTATAGGCGCTAATCCCTACGTAGTGCACTACTTCTGACCAGAACCTTAAAGCCCAAATCCCTACGTAGTGCACTACTTCTGACCAGAACCTTATGGGCCCTAATCCCTACGTAGTGCACTACTTCTGACCAGAACCTTATGGGCCCTAATCCCTACGTAGTGCACTACTTCTGACCAGAACCTTATGGGCCCTAATCCCTACATAGTGCACTACTTCTGACCAGAACCTTATGGGCCCTAATCCCTACGTAGTGCACTACTTCTGACCAGAACCTTATGGGCCCTAATCCCTATTTAGTGCACTACTTCTGACCAGAACCTTATGGGCCCTAATCCCTATTTAGTGCACTACTTCTGACCAGAACCTTATGGGCCCTAATCCCTATTTAGTGCACTACTGTGAATATGGTGCAGTTAGGGATGTAGCCCACTGCTTTCCTCCTTTAGGGGGAGTAAAGAAGACACTTTCACACACACACACACACACACGCAGAAGACAACCAACTGCCTGCGTGCTGGATCACTCACACGCACATACACACACACACACACACACACAAACACACACACACACACTGGCTGCTTGCTGGATCACTCACACGCACGTACACACACACACACACACACACGTACATACACACACACACACGTACACACACACACACACACACACACACACACACACACACACCGAGGACAACCCACCTGCTGCTCGCTGGATCACTCTGATGTTGAATTATAGTGCATTACGCAGCATATGAACAACCCCTGCAAAATGCTAACTACTAAGGAACATGTAAGGAAGAATCGTGTTAGCCTGAGTGATTGGAAATAACAGTAACACTAGCAGACGTGCTAATGATTATAGCATCGGCTGTCATGACACCTGTCGTGTGGATGGTATTGCTCAGTTAGTAACTGAAGGCTGATGTTATGTCGTGTTGTGTGGAGACAACAGCCAACAGAGACTGCTGCCTCCTTCTCGCCTAACCTCCTGTTTCCGCCCCTCCTCCCGTTTCCTCCCCTCCTCCCCTCCTCCCGTTTCCTCCCCTCCTCCCCTCTCCCGTTTCCTCCCCTTCTCCCCTCCTCCCGTTTCCTCCACTCCTCCCGTTTCCTCCCCTCCTCCCATTTCCTCCCCTCCTCCAGTTTCCTCCCCTCCTCCCGTTTCCTCCCCTCCTCCCGTTTCCTCCCCTCCTCCTGTTTCCTCCCCTCCTCCCATTTCCTCCCCTCCTCCCGTTTCCTCCCCTCCTCCCTTTTCCTCCCCTCCTCCCATTTCCTCCCCTCCTCCCGTTTCCTCCCCTCCTCCTGTTTCCTCCCCTCCTCCTGTTTCCTCCACTCCTCCTGTTTCCTCCCCTCCTCCCGTATCTCCCACTCCTCCCGTTTCCACCCCTCCTCCCCTCTCCCCCTCCCATTTCCTCCCCTCTCCCCCTCCTCCCGTTCCTCCCGTTTCTCCCCCTCTCCCCCTCCTCCCATTTCCTCCCCTCCTCCCTCTGTCGTCCCCCACAGCAGAGGAAAGGTCGCCACATTTAAAACCAAAAAGCTGTCTGGTAAATTCTGCCGCTTCCGATGGGGCCATCCATCACCGAGAAGAACAGAATCTAAACGACCTGACTGGGGTTTATAATATAATATATAAGATCTGACTGGGGTTTATAATATATAAGATCTGACTGGGGTTTATAATACAATATATAAGATCTGACTGGGTTTATAATATATAAGACCTGACTGGGGTTTATAATATATAAGATCTGACTGGGGTTTATAATATATAAGATCTGACTGGGGTTTATAATATATAAGATCTGACTGGGGTTTATAATATATAAGACCTGACTGGGGTTTATAATATATAAGATCTGACTGGGGTTTATAATATATAAGATCTGACTGGGTTTATAATATATAAGACCTGACTGGGGTTTATAATATATAAGATCTGACTGGGGTTTATAATATATAAGATCTGACTGGGGTTCATAATATATAAGATCTGACTGGGTTTATAATATAATATATAAGATCTGACTGGGGTTTATAATATATAAGACCTGACTGGGGTTTATAATATATAAGACCTGACTGGGGTTTATAATATAATATATAAGATCTGACTGGGGTTTATAATATATAAGATCTGACTGGGGTTTATAATATATAAGACCTGACTGGGGTTTATAATATATAAGACCTGACTGGGGTTTATAATATAATATATAAGATCTGACTGGGGTTTATAATATATAAGATCTGACTGGGGTTTATAATATATAAGACCTGACTGGGGTTTATAATATAATATATAAGACCTGACTGGGGTTTATAATATATAAGATCTGACTGGGGTTTATAATATATAAGACCTGACTGGGGTTTATAATATATAAGATCTGACTGGGGTTTATAATATATAAGATCTGACTGGGGTTTATAATATATAATATCTGACTGGGGTTTATAATATATAAGACCTGACTGGGGTTTATAATATAATATATAAGACCTGACTGGGGTTTATAATATATAAGATCTGACTGGGGTTTATAATATATAAGACCTGACTGGGGTTTATAATATAGTATATAAGATCTGACTGGGGTTTATAATATATAAGATCTGACTGGGGTTTATAATATAATATATAAGATCTGAATGGGGTTTATAACATATAAGATCTGACTGGGGTTTATAATATAATATATAAGATCTGACTGGGGTTTATAATATAATATATAAGATCTGACTGGGGTTTATAATATATAAGATCTGAATGGGGTTTATAACATATAAGATCTGACTGGGGTTTATAATATATAAGATCTGAATGGGGTTTATAATATAATATATAAGATCTGACTGGGGTTTATAATATATAAGACCTGACTGGGGTTTATAATATATAAGACCTGACTGGGGTTTATAATATATAAGACCTGACTGGGGTTTATAATATATAAGATCTGACTGGGTTTATAATATAATATATAAGATCTGACTGGGGTTTATAATATAATATATAAGATCTGACTGGGGTTTATAATATATAAGATCTGACTGGGGTTTATAATATAATATATAAGATCTGACTGGGGTTTATAATATATAAGACCTGACTGGGGTTTATAATATATAAGATCTGACTGGGGTTTATAATATATAAGACCTGACTGGGGTTTATAATATATAAGATCTGACTGGGGTTTATAATATAATATATAAGATCTGACTGGGGTTTATAATATAATATATAAGACCTGACTGGGGTTTATAATATATAAGATCTGACTGGGGTTTATAATATATAAGATCTGACTGGGGTTTATAATATATAAGACCTGACTGGGGTTTATAATATATAAGACCTGACTGGGGTTTATAATATATAAGATCTGACTGGGGTTTATAATATAATATATAAGATCTGACTGGGGTTTATAATATAATATATAAGACCTGACTGGGGTTTATAATATAATATATAAGATCTGACTGGGGTTTATAATATATAAGATCTGACTGGGGTTTATAATATAATATATAAGATCTGACTGGGGTTTATAATATATAAGACCTGACTGGGGTTTATAATATAATATATAAGATCTGACTGGGGTTTATAATATATAAGATCTGACTGGGGTTTATAATATATAAGATCTGACTGGGGTTTATAATATATAAGATCTGACTGGGGTTTATAATATATAAGATCTGACTGGGGTTTATAATATAATATATAAGATCTGACTGGGGTTTATAATATATAAGATCTGACTGGGGTTTATAATATATAAGATCTGACTGGGGTTTATAATATAATATATAAGACCTGACTGGGGTTTATAATATAATATATAAGATCTGACTGGGGTTTATAATATATAAGACCTGACTGGGGTTTATAATATAATATATAAGATCTGACTGGGGTTTATAATATATAAGATCTGACTGGGGTTTATAATATATAAGATCTGACTGGGGTTTATAATATATAAGATCTGACTGGGGTTTATAATATATAAGATCTGACAGGGGTTTATAATATAATATATAAGATCTGACTGGGGTTTATAATATATAAGACCTGACTGGGGTTTATAATATATAAGATCTGACTGGGGTTTATAATATATAAGATCTGACTGGGGTTTATAATATATAAGATCTGACTGGGGTTTATAATATATAAGACCTGACTGGGGTTTATAATATAATATATAAGACCTGACTGGGGTTTATAATATAATATATAAGATCTGACTGGGGTTTATAATATATAAGATCTGACTGGGGTTTATAATATATAAGATCTGACTGGGGTTTATAATATATAAGACCTGACTGGGGTTTATAATATAATATATAAGATCTGACTGGGGTTTATAATATATAAGACCTGACTGGGGTTTATAATATATAAGATCTGACTGGGGTTTATAATATAATATATAAGATCTGACTGGGGTTTATAATATATAAGATCTGACTGGGGTTTATAATATATAAGACCTGACTGGGGTTTATAATATAATATATAAGATCTGACTGGGGTTTATAATATAATATATAAGACCTGACTGGGGTTTATAATATATAAGATCTGACTGGGGTTTATAATATAATATATAAGATCTGACTGGGGTTTATAATATATAAGATCTGACTGGGGTTTATAATATATAAGACCTGACTGGGGTTTATAATATATAAGATCTGACTGGGGTTTATAATATATAAGACCTGACTGGGGTTTATAATATAATATATAAGATCTGACTGGGGTTTATAATATATAAGATCTGACTGGGGTTTATAATATATAATATCTGACTGGGGTTTATAATATAATATATAAGATCTGACTGGGGTTTATAATATAATATATAAGATCTGACTGGGGTTTATAATATAATATATAAGACCTGACTGGGGTTTATAATATAATATATAAGATCTGACTGGGGTTTATAATATAATATATAAGATCTGACTGGGGTTTATAATATATAAGATCTGACTGGGGTTTATAATATAATATATAAGATCTGACTGGGGTTTATAATATATAAGATCTGACTGGGGTTTATAATATAATATATAAGACCTGACTGGGGTTTATAATATATAAGATCTGACTGGGGTTTATAATATAATATATAAGATCTGACTGGGGTTTATAATATATAAGATCTGACTGGGGTTTATAATATAATATATAAGATCTGACTGGGGTTTATAATATATAAGATCTGACTGGGGTTTATAATATAATATATAAGATCTGACTGGGGTTTATAATATATAAGATCTGACTGGGGTTTATAATATAGTATATAAGATCTGACTGGGGTTTATAATATATAAGATCTGACTGGGGTTTATAATATAATATATAAGATCTGACTGGGGTTTATAATATACAGTGCCTTGCGAAAGTATTCGGCCCCCTTGAACTTTGCGACCTTTTGCCACATTTCAGGCTTCAAACATAAAGATATAAAACTGTATTTTTTTGTGAAGAATCAACAAGTGGGACACAATCATGAAGTGGAACGACATTTATTGGATATTTCAAACTTTTTTAACAAATCAAAAACTGAAAAATTGGGCGTGCAAAATTATTCAGCCCCCTTAAGTTAATACTTTGTAGCGCCACCTTTTGCTGCGATTACAGCTGTAAGTCTTGGGGTATGTCTCTATCAGTTTTGCACATCGAGAGACTGAAATTTTTTCCCATTCCTCCTTGCAAAACAGCTCGAGCTCAGTGAGGTTGGATGGAGAGCATTTGTGAACAGCAGTTTTCAGTTCTTTCCACAGATTCTCGATTGGATTCAGGTCTGGACTTTGACTTGGCCATTCTAACACCTGGATATGTTTATTTTTGAACCATGCCATTGTAGATTTTGCTTTATGTTTTGGATCATTGTCTTGTTGGAAGACAAATCTCCGTCCCAGTCTAAGATCTTTTGCAGACTCCATCAGGTTTTCTTCCAGAATGGTCCTGTATTTGGCTCCATCCATCTTCCCATCAATTTGAACCATCTTCCCTGTCCCTGCTGAAGAAAAGCAGGCCCAAACCATGATGCTGCCACCACCATGTTTGACAGTGGGGATGGTGTGTTCAGCTGTGTTGCTTTTACGCCAAACATAACGTTTTGCATTGTTGCCAAAAAGTTCAATTTTGGTTTCATCTGACCAGAGCACCTTCTTCCACATGTTTGGTGTGTCTCCCAGGTGGCTTGTGGCAAACTTTAAACAACACTTTTTATGGATATCTTTAAGAAATGGCTTTCTTCTTGCCACTCTTCCATAAAGGCCAGATTTGTGCAATAACGACTGATTGTTGTCCTATGGACAGAGTCTCCCACCTCAGCTGTAGATCTCTGCAGTTCATCCAGAGTGATCATGGGCCTCTTGGCTGCATCTCTGATCAGTCTTCTCCTTGTATGAGCTGAAAGTTTAGAGGGACGGCCAGGTCTTGGTAGATTTGCAGTGGTCTGATACTCCTTCCATTTCAATATTATCGCTTGCACAGTGCTCCTTGGGATGTTTAAAGCTTGGGAAATCTTTTTGTATCCAAATCCGGCTTTAAACTTCTTCACAACAGTATCTCGGACCTGCCTGGTGTGTTCCTTGTTCTTCATGATGCTCTCTGCGCTTTTAACGGACCTCTGAGACTATCACAGTGCATGTGCATTTATACGGAGACTTGATTACACACAGGTGGATTGTATTTATCATCATTAGTCATTTAGGTCAACATTGGATCATTCAGAGATCCTCACTGAACTTCTGGAGAGAGTTTGCTGCACTGAAAGTAAAGGGGCTGAATAATTTTGCACGCCCAATTTTTCAGTTTTTGATTTGTTAAAAAAGTTTGAAATATCGAATAAATGTTGTTCCACTTCATGATTGTGTCCCACTTGTTGTTGATTCTTCACAAAAAAATACAGTTTTATATCTTTATGTTTGAAGCCTGAAATGTGGCAAAAGGTCGCAAAGTTCAAGGGGGCCGAATACTTTCGCAAGGCACTGTATAAGATCTGACTGGGGTTTATAATATAATATATAAGATCTGACTGGGGTTTATAATATATAAGATCTGACTGGGGTTTATAATATAATATATAAGACCTGACTGGGGTTTATAATATATAAGATCTGACTGGGGTTTATAATATATAAGATCTGACTGGGGTTTATAATATATAAGATCTGACTGGGGTTTATAATATAATATATAAGATCTGACTGGGGTTTATAATATAATATATAAGACCTGACTGGGGTTTATAATATAATATATAAGACCTGACTGGGGTTTATAATATAATATATAAGATCTGACTGGGGTTTATAATATAATATATAAGATCTGACTGGGGTTTATAATATAATATATAAGATCTGACTGGGGTTTATAATATATAAGATCTGACTGGGGTTTATAATATAATATATAAGATCTGACTGGGGTTTATAATATATAAGATCTGACTGGGGTTTATAATATAATATATAAGATCTGACTGGGGTTTATAATATATAAGATCTGACTGGGGTTTATAATATAATATATAAGATCTGACTGGGGTTTATAATATATAAGATCTGACTGGGGTTTATAATATAATATATAAGATCTGACTGGGGTTTATAATATAATATATAAGATCTGACTGGGGTTTATAATATAATATATAAGATCTGACTGGGGTTTATAATATATAAGATCTGACTGGGGTTTATAATATATAAGATCTGACTGGGGTTTATAATATATAAGATCTGACTGGGGTTTATAATATATAAGATCTGACTGGGGTTTATAATATAATATATAAGATCTGACTGGGGTTTATAATATAATATATAAGATCTGACTGGGGTTTATAATATATAAGATCTGACTGGGGTTTATAATATATAAGATCTGACTGGGGTTTATAATATATAAGATCTGACTGGGGTTTATAATATATAAGATCTGACAGGGGTTTATAATATAATATATAAGACCTGACTGGGGTTTATAATATAATATATAAGATCTGACTGGGGTTTATAATATAATATATAAGATCTGACTGGGGTTTATAATATATAAGATCTGACTGGGGTTTATAATATAATATATAAGATCTGACTGGGGTTTATAATATAATATATAAGACCTGACTGGGGTTTATAATATATAAGATCTGACTGGGGTTTATAATATAGTATATAAGATCTGACTGGGGTTTATAATATAATATATAAGATCTGACTGGGGTTTATAATATAATATATAAGATCTGACTGGGGTTTATAATATATAAGACCTGACTGGGGTTTATAATATATAAGACCTGACTGGGGTTTATAATATAGTATATAAGATCTGACTGGGGTTTATAATATATAAGATCTGACTGGGGTTTATAATATATAAGACCTGACTGGGGTTTATAATATATAAGATCTGACTGGGGTTTATAATATAATATATAAGATCTGACTGGGGTTTATAATATAATATATAAGATCTGACTGGGGTTTATAATATATAAGACCTGACAGGGGTTTATAATATAATATTTAAGATCTGACTGGGGTTTATAATATAATATATAAGATCTGACTGGGGTTTATAATATATAAGATCTGACTGGGGTTTATAATATATAAGATCTGACTGGGGTTTATAATATAATATATAAGATCTGACTGGGGTTTATAATATATAAGATCTGACTGGGGTTTATAATATATAAGACCTGACAGGGGTTTATAATATAATATATAAGATCTGACTGGGGTTTATAATATAATATATAAGATCTGACTGGGGTTTATAATATAATATATAAGATCTGACTGGGGTTTATAATATAATATATAAGATCTGACTGGGGTTTATAATATAATATATAAGATCTGACTGGGGTTTATAATATAATATATAAGATCTGACTGGGGTTTATAATATATAAGATCTGACTGGGGTTTATAATATATAAGATCTGACTGGGGTTTATAATATATAAGACCTGACTGGGGTTTATAATATATAAGACCTGACTGGGGTTTATAATATAATATATAAGATCTGACTGGGGTTTATAATATATAAGACCTGACTGGGGTTTATAATATAATATATAAGACCTGACTGGGGTTTATAATATATAAGACCTGACTGGGGTTTATAATATAATATATAAGACCTGACTGGGGTTTATAATATAATATATAAGATCTGACTGGGGTTTATAATATAATATATAAGACCTGACTGGGGTTTATAATATAATATATAAGATCTGACTGGGGTTTATAATATATAAGATCTGACTGGGGTTTATAATATAGTATATAAGATCTGACTGGGGTTTATAATATATAAGATCTGACTGGGGTTTATAATATAGTATATAAGATCTGACTGGGGTTTATAATATATAAGATCTGACTGGGGTTTATAATATATAAGATCTGACTGGGGTTTATAATATAATATATAAGATCTGACTGGGGTTTATAATATAATATATAAGACCTGACTGGGGTTTATAATATATAAGATCTGACTAGGGTTTATAATATAGTATATAAGATCTGACTGGGGTTTATAATATATAAGATCTGACTGGGGTTTATAATATAATATATAAGATCTGACTGGGGTTTATAATATATAAGATCTGACTGGGGTTTATAATATATAAGATCTGACTGGGGTTTATAATATATAAGATCTGACTGGGGTTTATAATATAATATATAAGATCTGACTGGGGTTTATAATATATAAGATCTGACTGGGGTTTATAATATATAAGACCTGACTGGGGTTTATAATATATAAGATCTGACTGGGGTTTATAATATATAAGATCTGACTGGGGTTTATAATATAATATATAAGATCTGACTGGGGTTTATAATATATAAGATCTGACTGGGGTTTATAATATAATATATAAGATCTGACTGGGGTTTATAATATATAAGATCTGACTGGGGTTTATAATATATAAGACCTGACTGGGGTTTATAATATATAAGACCTGACTGGGGTTTATAATATATAAGACCTGACTGGGGTTTATAATATAATATATAAGATCTGACTGGGGTTTATAATATAATATATAAGATCTGACAGGGGTTTATAATATAATATATAAGATCTGACTGGGGTTTATAATATAATATATAAGATCTGACTGGGGTTTATAATATATAAGATCTGACTGGGGTTTATAATATAATATATAAGACCTGACTGGGGTTTATAATATAATATATAAGATCTGACTGGGGTTTATAATATATAAGATCTGACTGGGGTTTATAATATATAAGATCTGACTGGGGTTTATAATATATAAGATCTGACTGGGGTTTATAATATAGTATATAAGATCTGACTGGGGTTTATAATATATAAGATCTGACTGGGGTTTATAATATAATATATAAGATCTGACTGGGGTTTATAATATAATATATAAGATCTGACTGGGGTTTATAATATATAAGACCTGACTGGGGTTTATAATATATAAGACCTGACTGGGGTTTATAATAGAGTATATAAGATCTGACTGGGGTTTATAATATATAAGATCTGACTGGGGTTTATAATATATAAGACCTGACTGGGGTTTATAATATATAAGATCTGACTGGAGTTTATAATATAATATATAAGATCTGACTGGGGTTTATAATATATAAGATCTGACTGGGGTTTATAATATATAAGACCTGACAGGGGTTTATAATATAATATTTAAGATCTGACTGGGGTTTATAATATAATATATAAGATCTGACTGGGGTTTATAATATAATATATAAGATCTGACTGGGGTTTATAATATAATATATAAGATCTGACTGGGGTTTATAATATAATATATAAGATCTGACTGGGGTTTATAATATAATATATAAGATCTGACTGGGGTTTATAATATATAAGATCTGACTGGGGTTTATAATATATAAGATCTGACTGGGGTTTATAATATATAAGACCTGACTGGGGTTTATAATATATAAGACCTGACTGGGGTTTATAATATAATATATAAGATCTGACTGGGGTTTATAATATATAAGACCTGACTGGGGTTTATAATATAATATATAAGACCTGACTGGGGTTTATAATATATAAGACCTGACTGGGGTTTATAATATAATATATAAGACCTGACTGGGGTTTATAATATAATATATAAGATCTGACTGGGGTTTATAATATAATATATAAGACCTGACTGGGGTTTATAATATAATATATAAGATCTGACTGGGGTTTATAATATATAAGATCTGACTGGGGTTTATAATATAGTATATAAGATCTGACTGGGGTTTATAATATATAAGATCTGACTGGGGTTTATAATATAGTATATAAGATCTGACTGGGGTTTATAATATATAAGATCTGACTGGGGTTTATAATATATAAGATCTGACTGGGGTTTATAATATAATATATAAGATCTGACTGGGGTTTATAATATAATATATAAGACCTGACTGGGGTTTATAATATAATATATAAGACCTGACTGGGGTTTATAATATATAAGATCTGACTAGGGTTTATAATATAGTATATAAGATCTGACTGGGGTTTATAATATATAAGATCTGACTGGGGTTTATAATATAATATATAAGATCTGACTGGGGTTTATAATATATAAGATCTGACTGGGGTTTATAATATATAAGATCTGACTGGGGTTTATAATATATAAGACCTGACTGGGGTTTATAATATATAAGATCTGACTGGGGTTTATAATATAATATATAAGATCTGACTGGGGTTTATAATATATAAGATCTGACTGGGGTTTATAATATATAAGACCTGACTGGGGTTTATAATATATAAGATCTGACTGGGGTTTATAATATATAAGATCTGACTGGGGTTTATAATATAATATATAAGATCTGACTGGGGTTTATAATATATAAGATCTGACTGGGGTTTATAATATAATATATAAGATCTGACTGGGGTTTATAATATATAAGATCTGACTGGGGTTTATAATATATAAGACCTGACTGGGGTTTATAATATATAAGACCTGACTGGGGTTTATAATATATAAGACCTGACTGGGGTTTATAATATAATATATAAGATCTGACTGGGGTTTATAATATATAAGACCTGACTGGGGTTTATAATATAATATATAAGATCTGACAGGGGTTTATAATATAATATATAAGATCTGACTGGGGTTTATAATAT
This sequence comes from Oncorhynchus mykiss, assembly GCF_013265735.2. Lineage (NCBI taxonomy): Eukaryota > Metazoa > Chordata > Actinopteri > Salmoniformes > Salmonidae > Oncorhynchus > Oncorhynchus mykiss. Next base: position 3,681,352 of record NC_048585.1, read on the forward strand.
ATAAGATCTGACTGGGGTTTATAATATATAAGATCTGACTGGGGTTTATAATATATAAGATCTGACTGGGGTTTATAATATAGTATATAAGATCTGACTGGGGTTTATAATATATAAGATCTGACTGGGGTTTATAATATAATATATAAGATCTGACTGGGGTTTATAATATAATATATAAGATCTGACTGGGGTTTATAATATATAAGACCTGACTGGGGTTTATAATATATAAGATCTGACTGGGGTTTATAATATAGTATATAAGATCTGACTGGGGTTTATAATATATAAGACCTGACTGGGGTTTATAATATATAAGATCTGACTGGGGTTTATAATATAGTATATAAGATCTGACTGGGGTTTATAATATATAAGATCTGACTGGGGTTTATAATATATAAGATCTGACTGGGGTTTATAATATAATATATAAGATCTGACTGGGGTTTATAATATATAAGACCTGACTGGGGTTTATAATATAATATATAAGACCTGACTGGGGTTTATAATATATAAGATCTGACTGGGGTTTATAATATAGTATATAAGATCTGACTGGGGTTTATAATATATAAGATCTGACTGGGGTTTATAATATAATATATAAGATCTAACTGGGGTTTATAATATAATATATAAGATCTGACTGGGGTTTATAATATATAAGACCTGACTGGGGTTTATAATATATAAGATCTGACTGGGGTTTATAATATATAAGACCTGACTGGGTTTATAATATATAATATCTGACTGGGGTTTATAATATATAAGATCTGACTGGGGTTTATAATATATAAGATCTGACTGGGGTTTATAATATAATATATAAGACCTGACTGGGGTTTATAATATATAAGATCTGACTGGGGTTTATAATATATAAGATCTGACTGGGGTTTATAATATAATATATAAGATCTGACTGGGGTTTATAATATAATATATAAGATCTGACTGGGGTTTATAATATATAAGATCTGACTGGGGTTTATAATATAATATATAAGATCTGACTGGGGTTTATAATATATAAGACCTGACTGGGGTTTATAATATAATATATAAGACCTGACTGGGGTTTATAATATAATATATAAGACCTGACTGGGGTTTATAATATATAAGATCTGACTGGGGTTTATAATATATAAGATCTGACTGGGGTTTATAATATATAAGATCTGACTGGGGTTTATAATATAGTATATAAGATCTGACTGGGGTTTATAATATATAAGATCTGACTGGGGTTTATAATATAGTATATAAGATCTGACTGGGGTTTATAATATATAAGATCTGACTGGGGTTTATAATATATAAGATCTGACTGGGGTTTATAATATAATATATAAGATCTGACTGGGGTTTATAATATAATATATAAGACCTGACTGGGGTTTATAATATATAAGATCTGACTAGGGTTTATAATATAGTATATAAGATCTGACTGGGGTTTATAATATATAAGATCTGACTGGGGTTTATAATATAATATATAAGATCTGACTGGGGTTTATAATATATAAGATCTGACTGGGGTTTATAATATATAAGATCTGACTGGGGTTTATAATATATAAGACCTGACTGGGGTTTATAATATATAAGATCTGACTGGGGTTTATAATATAATATATAAGATCTGACTGGGGTTTATAATATATAAGATCTGACTGGGGTTTATAATATATAAGACCTGACTGGGGTTTATAATATATAAGATCTGACTGGGGTTTATAATATATAAGATCTGACTGGGGTTTATAATATAATATATAAGATCTGACTGGGGTTTATAATATATAAGATCTGACTGGGGTTTATAATATAATATATAAGATCTGACTGGGGTTTATAATATATAAGATCTGACTGGGGTTTATAATATATAAGACCTGACTGGGGTTTATAATATATAAGACCTGACTGGGGTTTATAATATATAAGACCTGACTGGGGTTTATAATATAATATATAAGATCTGACTGGGGTTTATAATATAATATATAAGATCTGACAGGGGTTTATAATATAATATATAAGATCTGACTGGGGTTTATAATATATAAGATCTGACTGGGGTTTATAATATATAAGATCTGACTGGGGTTTATAATATAGTATATAAGATCTGACTGGGGTTTATAATATATAAGATCTGACTGGGGTTTATAATATAATATATAAGATCTGACTGGGGTTTATAATATAATATATAAGATCTGACTGGGGTTTATAATATATAAGACCTGACTGGGGTTTATAATATATAAGATCTGACTGGGGTTTATAATATAGTATATAAGATCTGACTGGGGTTTATAATATATAAGACCTGACTGGGGTTTATAATATATAAGATCTGACTGGGGTTTATAATATAGTATATAAGATCTGACTGGGGTTTATAATATATAAGATCTGACTGGGGTTTATAATATATAAGATCTGACTGGGGTTTATAATATAATATATAAGATCTGACTGGGGTTTATAATATATAAGACCTGACTGGGGTTTATAATATAATATATAAGACCTGACTGGGGTTTATAATATATAAGATCTGACTGGGGTTTATAATATAGTATATAAGATCTGACTGGGGTTTATAATATATAAGATCTGACTGGGGTTTATAATATAATATATAAGATCTAACTGGGGTTTATAATATAATATATAAGATCTGACTGGGGTTTATAATATATAAGACCTGACTGGGGTTTATAATATATAAGATCTGACTGGGGTTTATAATATATAAGACCTGACTGGGTTTATAATATATAATATCTGACTGGGGTTTATAATATATAAGATCTGACTGGGGTTTATAATATATAAGATCTGACTGGGGTTTATAATATAATATATAAGACCTGACTGGGGTTTATAATATATAAGATCTGACTGGGGTTTATAATATATAAGATCTGACTGGGGTTTATAATATAATATATAAGATCTGACTGGGGTTTATAATATAATATATAAGATCTGACTGGGGTTTATAATATATAAGATCTGACTGGGGTTTATAATATAATATATAAGATCTGACTGGGGTTTATAATATATAAGACCTGACTGGGGTTTATAATATAATATATAAGACCTGACTGGGGTTTATAATATAATATATAAGACCTGACTGGGGTTTATAATATATAAGATCTGACTGGGGTTTATAATATATAAGATCTGACTGGGGTTTATAATATAATATATAAGATCTGACTGGGGTTTATAATATAATATATAAGACCTGACTGGGGTTTATAATATATAAGATCTGACTGGGGTTTATAATATAATATATAAGATCTGACTGGGGTTTATAATATATAAGATCTGACTGGGGTTTATAATATAATATATAAGATCTGACTGGGGTTTATAATATATAAGATCTGACTGGGGTTTATAATATAGTATATAAGATCTGACTGGGGTTTATAATATATAAGATCTGACTGGGGTTTATAATATAATATATAAGATCTGACTGGGGTTTATAATATATAAGATCTGACTGGGGTTTATAATATATAAGATCTGACTGGGGTTTATAATATAATATATAAGATCTGACTGGGGTTTATAATATAATATATAAGATCTGACTGGGGTTTATAATATATAAGACCTGACTGGGGTTTATAATATATAAGACCTGACTGGGGTTTATAATATAGTATATAAGATCTGACTGGGGTTTATAATATATAAGATCTGACTGGGGTTTATAATATATAAGACCTGACTGGGGTTTATAAGATATAAGATCTGACTGGGGTTTATAATATAATATATAAGATCTGACTGGGGTTTATAATATAATATATAAGATCTGACTGGGGTTTATAATATATAAGATCTGACTGGGGTTTATAATATATAAGATCTGACTGGGGTTTATAATATAATATATAAGATCTGACTGGGGTTTATAATATAATATATAAGATCTGACTGGGGTTTATAATATAATATATAAGATCTGACTGGGGTTTATAATATAATATATAAGATCTGACTGGGGTTTATAATATATAAGATCTGACTGGGGTTTATAATATATAAGATCTGACTGGGGTTTATAATATATAAGACCTGACTGGGGTTTATAATATATAAGACCTGACTGGGGTTTATAATATAATATATAAGATCTGACTGGGGTTTATAATATATAATATCTGAATGGGGTTTATAATATAATATATAAGACCTGACTGGGGTTTATAATATATAAGACCTGACTGGGGTTTATAATATAATATATAAGATCTGACTGGGGTTTATAATATATAAGATCTGACTGGGGTTTATAATATAATATATAAGATCTGACTGGGGTTTATAATATAATATATAAGATCTGACTGGGGTTTATAATATATAAGACCTGACTGGGGTTTATAATATAATATATAAGATCTGACTGGGGTTTATAATATATAAGACCTGACTGGGGTTTATAATATAATATATAAGATCTGACTGGGGTTTATAATATAATATATAAGATCTGACTGGGGTTTATAATATAATATATAAGACCTGACTGGGGTTTATAATATATAAGCCCTAACTGGGGTTTATAATATAATATATAAGACCTGACTGGGGTTTATAATATAATATATAAGATCTGACTGGGGTTTATAATATATAAGATCTGACTGGGGTTTATAATATAGTATATAAGATCTGACTGGGGTTTATAATATATAAGATCTGACTGGGGTTTATAATATAGTATATAAGATCTGACTGGGGTTAATAATATAATATATAAGATCTGACTGGGGTTTATAATATAATATATAAGACCTGACTGGGGTTTATAATATAATATATAAGATCTGACTGGGGTTTATAATATATAAGATCTGACTGGGGTTTATAATATAGTATATAAGATCTGACTGGGGTTTATAATATATAAGATCTGACTGGGGTTTATAATATAGTATATAAGATCTGACTGGGGTTTATAATATATAAGATCTGACTGGGGTTTATAATATATAAGATCTGACTGGGGTTTATAATATAATATATAAGATCTGACTGGGGTTTATAATATAATATATAAGACCTGACTGGGGTTTATAATATATAAGATCTGACTAGGGTTTATAATATAGTATATAAGATCTGACTGGGGTTTATAATATATAAGATCTGACTGGGGTTTATAATATAATATATAAGATCTGACTGGGGTTTATAATATATAAGATCTGACAGGGGTTTATAATATAATATATAAGATCTGACAGGGGTTTATAATATAATATATAAGATCTGACTGGGGTTTATAATATATAAGATCTGACTGGGGTTTATAATATATAAGATCTGACTGGGGTTTATAATATATAAGATCTGACTGGGGTTTATAATATAGTATATAAGATCTGACTGGGGTTTATAATATATAAGATCTGACTGGGGTTTATAATATAATATATAAGATCTGACTGGGGTTTATAATATAATATATAAGATCTGACTGGGGTTTATAATATATAAGACCTGACTGGGGTTTATAATATATAAGATCTGACTGGGGTTTATAATATAGTATATAAGATCTGACTGGGGTTTATAATATATAAGACCTGACTGGGGTTTATAATATATAAGATCTGACTGGGGTTTATAATATAGTATATAAGATCTGACTGGGGTTTATAATATATAAGATCTGACTGGGGTTTATAATATATAAGATCTGACTGGGGTTTATAATATAATATATAAGATCTGACTGGGGTTTATAATATATAAGACCTGACTGGGGTTTATAATATAATATATAAGACCTGACTGGGGTTTATAATATATAAGATCTGACTGGGGTTTATAATATAGTATATAAGATCTGACTGGGGTTTATAATATATAAGATCTGACTGGGGTTTATAATATAATATATAAGATCTAACTGGGGTTTATAATATAATATATAAGATCTGACTGGGGTTTATAATATATAAGACCTGACTGGGGTTTATAATATATAAGATCTGACTGGGGTTTATAATATATAAGACCTGACTGGGTTTATAATATATAATATCTGACTGGGGTTTATAATATATAAGATCTGACTGGGGTTTATAATATATAAGATCTGACTGGGGTTTATAATATATAAGACCTGACTGGGGTTTATAATATAATATATAAGACCTGACTGGGGTTTATAATATATAAGATCTGACTGGGGTTTATAATATATAAGACCTGACTGGGTTTATAATATATAATATCTGACTGGGGTTTATAATATATAAGATCTGACTGGGGTTTATAATATAATATATAAGACCTGACTGGGGTTTATAATATATAAGACCTGACTGGGGTTGATAATATATAATATCTGACTGGGGTTTATAATATATAAGATCTGACTGGGGTTTATAATATAATATATAAGATCTGACTGGGGTTTATAATATAATATATAAGATCTGACTGGGGTTTATAATATAATATATAAGATCTGACTGGGGTTTATAATATATAAGATCTGACTGGGGTTTATAATATAGTATATAAGATCTGACTGGGGTTTATAATATATAAGACCTGACTGGGGTTTATAATATATAAGATCTGACTGGGGTTTATAATATATAAGATCTGACTGGGGTTTATAATATAATATATAAGACCTGACTGGGGTTTATAATATAATATATAAGATCTGACTGGGGTTTATAATATAATATATAAGATCTGACTGGGGTTTATAATATATAAGACCTGACTGGGGTTTATAATATAATATATAAGATCTGACTGGGGTTTATAATATATAAGACCTGACTGGGGTTTATAATATATAAGATCTGACTGGGGTTTATAATATAGTATATAAGATCTGACTGGGGTTTATAATATATAAGATCTGACTGGGGTTTATAATATATAAGATCTGACTGGGGTTTATAATATAGTATATAAGATCTGACTGGGGTTTATAATATAGTATATAAGATCTGACTGGGGTTTATAATATATAAGATCTGACTGGGGTTTATAATATAATATATAAGACCTGACTGGGGTTTATAATATAATATATAAGATCTGACTGGGGTTTATAATATAATATATAAGATCTGACTGGGGTTTATAATATATAAGACCTGACTGGGGTTTATAATATAATATATAAGATCTGACTGGGGTTTATAATATATAAGACCTGACTGGGGTTTATAATATATAAGATCTGACTGGGGTTTATAATATAGTATACAAGATCTGACTGGGGTTTATAATATATAAGATCTGACTGGGGTTTATAATATATAAGATCTGACTGGGGTTTATAATATAGTATATAAGATCTGACTGGGGTTTATAATATATAAGATCTGACTGGGGTTTATAATATAATATATAAGATCTGACTGGGGTTTATAATATATAAGATCTGACTGGGGTTTATAATATAGTATATAAGATCTGACTGGGGTTTATAATATATAAGATCTGACTGGGGTTTATAATATAGTATATAAGATCTGACTGGGGTTTATAATATATAAGATCTGACTGGGGTTTATAATATAATATATAAGATCTGACTGGGGTTTATAATATATAAGATCTGACTGGGGTTTATAATATAATATATAAGATCTGACTGGGGTTTATAATATATAAGATCTGACTGGGGTTTATAATATAATATATAAGATCTGACTGGGGTTTATAATATATAAGATCTGACTGGGGTTTATAATATAATATATAAGATCTTTCTGGGGTTTATAATATATAAGATCTGACTGGGGTTTATAATATAATATATAAGATCTGACTGGGGTTTATAATATATAAGATCTGACTGGGGTTTATAATATAATATATAAGATCTGACTGGGGTTTATAATATAATATATAAGATCTGACTGGGGTTTATAATACAGTATATAAGATCTGACTGGGGTTTATAATATATAAGATCTGACTGGGGTTTATAATATAATATATAAGATCTGACTGGGGTTTATAATATAATATATAAGATCTGACTGGGGTTTATAATATAATATATAAGACCTGACTGGGGTTTATAATATATAAGATCTGACTGGGGTTCATAATATAATATATAAGATCTGACTGGGGTTTATAATATATAAGATCTGACTGGGGTTTATAATATATAAGATCTGACTGGGGTTTATAATATATAAGATCTGACTGGGGTTTATAATATAATATATAAGATCTGACAGGGGTTTATAATATAATATATAAGACCTGACTGGGGTTTATAATATAATATATAAGATCTGACTGGGGTTTATAATACAATATATAAGATCTGACTGGGGTTTATAATATAATATATAAGATCTGACTGGGGTTTATAATATATAAGATCTGACTGGGGTTTATAATATATAAGACCTGACTGGGGTTTATAATATAATATATAAGATCTGACTGGGGTTTATAATATAATATATAAGATCTGACTGGGGTTTATAATATAATATATAAGATCTGACTGGGGTTTATAATATATAAGATCTGACTGGGGTTTATAATATATAAGACCTGACTGGGGTTTATAATATAATATATAAGATCTGACTGGGGTTTATAATATAATATATAAGATCTGACTGGGGTTTATAATATAATATATAAGATCTGACTGGGGTTTATAATATAATATATAAGATCTGACTGGGGTTTATAATATAATATATAAGATCTGACTGGGGTTTATAATATATAAGATCTGACTGGGGTTTATAATATAATATATAAGATCTGACTGGGGTTTATAATATAATATATAAGATCTGACTGGGGTTTATAATATAATATATAAGATCTGACTGGGGTTTATAATATAGTATATAAGATCTGACTGGGGTTTATAATATATAAGATCTGACTGGGGTTTATAATATAATATATAAGATCTGACTGGGGTTTATAATATATAAGATCTGACTGGGGTTTATAATATATAAGATCTGACTGGGGTTTATAATATAATATATAAGATCTGACTGGGGTTTATAATATAATATATAAGACCTGACTGGGGTTTATAATATAATATATAAGATCTGACTGGGGTTTATAATATATAAGATCTGACTGGGGTTTATAATATAATATATAAGATCTGACTGGGGTTTATAATATATAAGATCTGACTGGGGTTTATAATATATAAGACCTGACTGGGGTTTATAATATATAAGACCTGACTGGGGTTTATAATATAATATATAAGACCTGACTGGGGTTTATAATATAATATATAAGATCTGACTGGGGTTTATAATATATAAGATCTGACTGGGGTTTATAATATAATATATAAGATCTGACTGGGGTTTATAATATATAAGATCTGACTGGGGTTTATAATATAATATATAAGATCTGACTGGGGTTTATAATATATAAGATCTGACTGGGGTTTATAATATATAAGATCTGACTGGGGTTTATAATATATAAGATCTGACTGGGGTTTATAATATAATATATAAGATCTGGCTGGGGTTTATAATATATAAGACCTGACTGGGGTTTATAATATAATATATAAGATCTGAATGGGGTTTATAATATATAAGATCTGACTGGGGTTTATAATATATAAGATCTGACTGGGGTTTATAATATATAAGATCTGACTGGGGTTTATAATATATAAGATCTGACTGGGGTTTATAATATAATATATAAGATCTGACTGGGGTTTATAATATATAAGATCTGACTGGGGTTTATAATATATAAGATCTGACTGGGGTTTATAATATATAAGATCTGACTGGGGTTTATAATATAATATATAAGACCTGACTGGGGTTTATAATATAATATATAAGATCTGAATGGGGTTTATAATATATAAGATCTGACTGGGGTTTATAATATATAAGATCTGACTGGGGTTTATAATATAGTATATAAGATCTGACTGGGGTTTATAATATATAAGATCTGACTGGGGTTTATAATATAGTATATAAGATCTGACTGGGGTTTATAATATATAAGATCTGACTGGGGTTTATAATATAATATATAAGATCTGACTGGGGTTTATAATATATAAGATCTGACTGGGGTTTATAATATAGTATATAAGATCTGACTGGGGTTTATAATATATAAGATCTGACTGGGGTTTATAATATAGTATATAAGATCTGACTGGGGTTTATAATATAATATATAAGACCTGACTGGGGTTTATAATATATAAGATCTGACTGGGGTTTATAATATAATATATAAGATCTGACTGGGGTTTATAATATAATATATAAGATCTGACTGGGGTTTATAATATATAAGATCTGACTGGGGTTTATAATATATAAGATCTGACTGGGGTTTATAATATAATATATAAGATCTGACTGGGGTTTATAATATAATATATAAGATCTGACTGGGGTTTATAATATATAAGATCTGACTGGGGTTTATAATATAATATATAAGACCTGACTGGGGTTTATAATATAATATATAAGATCTGACTGGGGTTTATAATATAATATATAAGATCTGGCTGGGGTTTATAATATAATATATAAGATCTGACTGGGGTTTATAATATAATATATAAGATCTGACTGGGGTTTATAATATAATATATAAGATCTGACTGGGGTTTATAATATAATATATAAGATCTGACTGGGGTTTATAATATATAAGATCTGACTGGGGTTTATAATATATAAGATCTGACTGGGGTTTATAATATAATATATAAGATCTGACTGGGGTTTATAATATATAAGATCTGACTGGGGTTTATAATATAATATATAAGATCTGACTGGGGTTTATAATATAATATATAAGATCTGGCTGGGGTTTATAATATAATATATAAGATCTGACTGGGGTTTATAATATATAAGATCTGACTGGGGTTTATAATATAATATATAAGATCTGACTGGGGTTTATAATATAATATATAAGATCTGACTGGGGTTTATAATATAATATATAAGATCTGACTGGGGTTTATAATATATAAGATCTGACTGGGGTTTATAATATATAAGATCTGACTGGGGTTTATAATATATAAGATCTGACTGGGGTTTATAATATATAAGATCTGACTGGGGTTTATAATATATAAGATCTGACTGGGGTTTATAATATATAAGATCTGACTGGGGTTTATAATATATAAGATCTGACTGGGGTTTATAATATAATATATAAGATCTGACTGGGGTTTATAATATAATATATAAGATCTGACTGGGGTTTATAATATATAAGACCTGACTGGGGTTTATAATATAATATATAAGATCTGACTGGGGTTTATAATATAATATATAAGATCTGACTGGGGTTTATAATATAATATATAAGATCTGACAGGGGTTTATAATATATAAGATCTGACTGGGGTTTATAATATATAAGATCTGACTGGGGTTTATAATATAATATATAAGATCTGACTGGGGTTTATAATATATAAGATCTGACTGGGGTTTATAATATAATATATAAGATCTGACTGGGGTTTATAATATAATATATAAGATCTGACTTGGGGGCTTGGGGACCGAGGGGCTGTGGTTAGGTCGATAGTCACATAGCCCTGCAGTGCTCTGCTGATGGGGCTTGGGGACCAAGGGGCTGTGGTTAGGTCGATAGTCACATAACCCTGGAGTGCTCTGCTGATGGGGCTTGGGGACCGAGGGGTTGTGGGGGCCGTGGGGCTTGGGGCCCGAGGGGCTGTGGTTAGGTCGATAGTCACATAGCCCTGGAGTGCTCTGCTGATGGGGCTTGGGGACCAGGGGCTGTGGTTAGGTCGATAGTCACATAGCCCTGCAGTGCTCTGCTGATGCTTGTTCAGTTTCCTCTAAGAGTTATGTATCGTGGATGGGGTTCAGTGGGACTGATGGCCATTTTGTATCCTGGACAGTTATGAAGGATCAGGGAGGGAGATGGAGCTGGCAGCTTTCAGGAAGCACATCACAATGCCTTTCTAATGGCCTCATCTGGAAACTAAACCACACCGTCAATATTTGGAGACGCAGTGTGTGATGATAGATTATAGAGCTACACAAACACAGGGGAGAGGGAGGGAGGGAGGTAGGGAGGGGGAGAGAGAGGGAGGGAGGGAGGGAGGGGGGAGGGGGAGAGAGAGAGGGAGGTTGGGAGGGAGGGGGGGAGAGAGAGAGGGAGGGAGAGAGGGAGAGAGGGAGGGAGGGAGGGGGAGAGAGAGAGGGAGGGAGGGAGGGAGGGAGGGAGGGAGGGAGGGAGGGAGGGAGGGAGGGAGGGAGGGGGAGAGAGAGAGGGAGGGAGGGAGGGAGGGAGGGGGAGAGAGAGAGAGGGAGGGAGGGAGGGAGGAAGGGAGGGAGGGAGGGAGGGAGGGAGGGAGGGAGGGAGGGAGGGAGGGAGGGAGGGAGGGAGGGAGGGGGAGAGAGAGAGGGAGGGAGGGAGGGAGGGAGGGAGGGAGGGAGGGAGGGAGGGAGGGAGGGAGGGAGGGAGGGAGGGAGGGGGAGAGAGAGAGGGAGGGAGGGAGGGAGGGAGGGGGAGAGAGAGAGAGGGAGGGAGGGAGGGAGGAAGGGAGGGAGGGAGGGGGAGAGAGAGAGGGAGGGAGGGGGAGAGAGAGAGGGAGGGAGGGCGAGAGAGAGAGGGTAGGAGGGAGGGGGGAGGGAGGGGGGAGGGAGGGAGGGAGGGGGAGAGAGAGAGGAAGGGAGGGAGGGAGGGAGGGAGGGAGGGAGGGGGAGAGAGAGAGAGAGAGAGAGGGAGGGAGGGAGGGAGGGAGAGGGAGGGAGGGAGGGAGGGAGGGGGAGAGAGAGAGGGAGGGAGGGGGAGAGAGAGAGGGAGGGAGGGCGAGAGAGAGAGGGTAGGAGGGAGGGGGAGGGAGGGGGGAGGGAGGGAGGGAGGGGGAGAGAGAGAGGGAGGAAGGGAGGGAGGGAGGGAGGGAGGGAGGGAGGGAGGGAGGGAGGGGGAGAGAGAGAGAGAGAGAGAGGGAGGGAGGGAGGGAGGGGGAGAGAGAGAGGGAGGGAGGGAGGGGGAGAGAGAGAGGGAGGGAGGGAGGGGGAGAGAGAGAGAGAGGGAGGGAGGGAGGGAGGGAGGGAGGGAGGGAGGGAGGGAGGGAGAGTAAGGGAGGGAGGGAGGGAGGGAGAGGGGGGGGGGAGGGAGCAAGAAAGAGAGAGAGAGAGGGGGGGAGCAAGAGAGAGAGAGAGAGAGGGGGGGAGCAAGAGAGAGAGAGAGAGGGAGCAAGAGGTGGAGAGATTGAGAGAGAGAGAGGAGGATAGTGATCCCAGGTAAACAGGGCTTAAGGAACATCTCACTGAGTGGGCTTATCGGGAGAAGGGAGGGGGATAATGTAAAGCTCTCTCTCCTTGACTCAAGGATAATGTAGTCATCGGGACAAAGAGTATTTCAAAGTGTGTGTCCTCCTCAGTTGTCCTCCTCAGTTGTCCTCCTCAGTTGTCCTCCTCAGTTGTCCTCCTCAGTTGTCCTCCTCAGTTGTCCTCCTCAGTTGCTATCTCTCTGTGGCTGTGTGACATCGGCTGCCTCTCTGACTGTCCCCGACTCTGTACCCTTTATCTCTGGTCTGTCACTGGCTGGCTGACTGGCTGATTGGCCGGCTGACCGGCTGTTTGGCCGGCTGACTGGCTGGCTGACTGGCTGATTGGCCGGCTGACTGGCTGGCTGACTGGCTGATTGGCTGGCTGACTGGCAGGCTGACTAGTTGATTGGCCGGCTGACTGGCTGGCTGACTGGCTGATTGGCCGGCTGACCGGCTGTTTGGCCGGCTGACTGGCTGGCTGACTAGTTGATTGGTCGGCTGACCGACTGGTTGACTGACTAGCTGATTGGCCGGCTGACTGGCTGGTTGACTGACTAAGTGACTAGCTGATTGGCTGGTTGACTGACTGACTGACTAGCTGATTGGCCGGCCGGTTGACTGACTAACTAGCTGATTGGCCACAGTGTCAGGTCATCAGGACATGTCAAACCAGCCCCCCCCCCCCCCCCCTCTCTCTCTTTGAAAGGCTGCAGAGGGAGGGTAGTGTGTGATGGGGGAGTATAGGGAGTTAAACTGTCCATCTAGAATCTCTGTTTATTCCTGTGAGCTGGTGACAGTGATGGGACCCCTTTGGGACATGCCACAAAGCCCTCGTTCCCTGTCCTCCCCCGTCTCCCCTTCCTCATCAGGAAGACTGTCACT